>NW_027530512.1:4119761-4145413 GCF_008692635.1 Crocuta crocuta | reverse complement strand
GATTAGATTATTATAGATAATAATGTAATATCACTTACGTATTTTGTATAATTATATTATATATTGAATTTATTATATATAATAATGTAATATCACATATTATGTATGCTTTATTAAAATTAGATTAGATTTAATACTTAATGGAAATCTGCTGAAATCATTTTGTGCTGTTTTATTCTTACCTGTTTTACCTTGATCTTTTTATATAAAGAAATGAGATAAAACCTAGACATATTTTTGTATTGTCTGAAATTTTGTGTCATTAAGGGAAAGGACATTCTTGTCTTATGACATATTGTTGTCAAAATTAATTTCAAGAGATAATAAGTAGTTTAATTCTGTTTTCAAATTATTTCCTCGAAATCAGCCATCTAATTCAGAAAGATATTAGGAACCATATTTTATAAACTAGATCCCAGGAAATGCCTCATTTATGAATGTATACACATTTGAGTTTATAAACTGGGTAATTGTGCACCTAGCAGCTCTACTTATTTTATCATTATTCACTTCGTATGTACACAAATGTAGGCTTTATAATTTAAATTTTGTAGCTTGGGATACTCATGATTAGAGAATGGTTATTTTTCATGCTCCTGTTCAATGTTAATGCATACAGCTATAGAAAACCTTATTTACACTGGTAGAGCTGTACCAAGAGCTTCTTTACTAAGTATGTTTACTGAAATGATATAGGTAAGTAATAGTTATTTAGTTATTTAATAGTTATAATAGCCTATTATATAAAAAAGTGTAAGAAAATGTATAAAAAATCTGCATTAGTGTCTTTGCATCAGAGGACTAAGCTGACATCTGAATTCAAGTTCTGCCAAGTATATTTTTTAAAATTAAGTTCCCAGGACACCTGGGTGGCTCAGTGAGTTAAGCGTTTGACTTCGGCCTAGGTCATGATCTCACAGTTCGTGAGTTTGAGCCCACATTATGTTCTGTGCTGATAACTCAGAACCCAGAGCCTGCTTTGGATTCTGTGTCTCCCTCTCTCTATGTCCCTTCCCTGCTCGTGCTCTGTCTCTGTCTCAAAAATAAATAAATATTTTAAAAATTAAGTTCCCTTAAAATGATTGTGATGGTAAGAATAATTAACCCAGATATTTTGAGATTATAGCTTATCTCCAACATGACTGAGCCCAGAGAGTTTATTGTAATGATAATTTATTGCCAAACACTGAGTTCTTTTATAGATTTTGGGGGGAAAAAATCTGCTGTTATTTAATCTTGACAATAATTATGCAAATGTATGTATGTATATGTGTATGTGTGTTAGTTTCCTATTGCCTCTGTAACAGATACCACTTTGTGGCTTAAAACAATAGAAATGTATTCTCTTGGCAGTTTAGGAGGTTAGATATCTGAAATGAGTTTCACTGGGCCACAGTGTCAGCAGGACCACATTCCTCTTGGAAACTGTAGGGGAGGATCTGTTTCCTTGCTTTTTCTCAGCTTCTAAAGCTTCAATCCTTGTATTTTTGCTCATGACCCCTTCCTCCATCTTAAAGCTAGTAGCCACACACTCTTCTCCTCTTTTCTAGTGAAATCTCCCTCTGCCTCTCTCTTATAAGAACACTTGTAGTTACAATTAGGACCCATTTGGATAATCGAAGACTATCTCCCCATCTCAAGATCCTTAGCTTAATCACATATTTCAAGGTTTTTATGCCATGTAAGGTAGCATTTGTAAGCTCCAGAATTAGGATGTAGATATATTTTATGGCACGAATGGAGTACAGAATACTGCCAAAGCCATATAAAAACAAAACATGTTAGAAACACGTACAGTTTGGAAAAAAGTTGTACAGATATGTCGATAACATAAACAAGAGATCCTGGAGTTCTTCTGCTGTGTTTCAACATTTTATATTATTGACTGATAGTTTTCATTTCTGACAGAAACAAACAAGGTATTATTTTTTTTTTCTGATATACTTCAACTTCTGCTCTTATATTTCCCTTCCATAAAACCAATACTTAGTAATCTAAGGTCATGAGTTCATGTATTGGAACACAGATTTGTTTACATAGCCTGATACTGTGATTAATTCAGAAATAATTTATATCTGTTTGAACACAGGTATATGTTCAGAGCCATGCTTTCTTATTTCCCTTAAGCTTTTTGTCACCCTCTCCTTCACCTTTGTTGCTCTTGACACTATTGAGGAATTAACCACTTTGCCACTGATGATGGTATTTTTCTAAGTAATATGATGAGAATTTTTAGGAAACAATTCTAAATGATCCCTTATTCCTAGAAGATCATAGATCTCTGAGCTAAATTATATTTTTTCTGTTTCTGTTCAGTATCAATCCATTGTTTGGAGAGAAAATTTTATTTCGTGCTTCTAATAAATGGTTTGTGACTTCCAGAGTTACCGATAAATATGTTGTAACAAGTAAGCTTTAGTTTTGTTATATAATTTATAAGCTAAATGTTTGCATTTTCTTTTCTGGACTACAGGATACCAGAAGGCCCCATTGATCAGGGGCCAGCCTCAGGAAGGGTTCGTGCTTTAGAAGAGCAGCTTTTGAAGGCCAAAGAACAGATTGAAAATTATAAGAAACAAACTAGAAATGGTAGGTGATTATATAGTGTTTTTCTGCTTTAGTGTTTGATATTACCACAAATAATTAAAATTTTCCTACATCAAAATGTTGGGAATACTGATACTGTTTATTCTTTCACTGCAGGTCTGGGGAAGGATCATGAAATCCTAAGGAGGAGGATTGAAAATGGAGCTAAAGAGCTATGGTTTTTTCTACAAAGTGAATTGAAGAAATTAAAGAATTTAGAAGGAAATGAACTCCAAAGTCATGCAGATGAATTTCTGTCAGATTTGGGACATCGTGAAAGGTGCTATTCTTTTTTTTTTTTTTTTTAAGTTTTTATTTATTTTGAGAAAAACAGAGGCTATGTGAGTGGGGGAGGGGCAGCAAGAGAGAGGGAGAGAGAGAATCCTAAGCAGGCTTAGCACGGAAAGCACAGATCCTGACATGGGGCTCTAGCCCATGAACCACGAGATCATAACCTGAGCCAAAATTAAGAGTTAGATGCTTAACTGACTGAGCCAGCTAGGCACTTCATGTGCCATTCGTGTTTTACATTTCATTGGGCTTTGGTAAAGATTATAATCTAAGAATATAAACTGGAACTTTTGTTAATTTCCCTACCATACTCAGAAGCAGAAGAGTACCTGAGGTTTAAAGGCCGGTAATTCCCAAATGACCAACTAAAATATATCACTGGAAAATATTATTTAAAATGTATTTCTAGATATCTTTATAACCCTAAGTAAACTCTGAAGGTAGTGATTTGAGCCAGTAATACATTAAAATATCTTCTTTTAAATTTCCTTCATATACAATCAATAATTGACGTGGTGTATGTAGTTTTACATTATAGTACATTGGAACTCATACTGAAGCTGGCAATTATGTTTCTAATTCAAACACTAAAAATTTTAAAATAGTACCTTATTAGAATTTCTAATTAAAAGTTAACAGGTTTTTGATAAAAGAGAGCATTCTTTTAATTATTTTTCTATTTAGTTGCTAAACATAAGAATCTGAAATCTCCCTAGTTAAACTTATTTCTCCTATTTGCACATTTCTGAAAATATGTAGTTTATCTTCCATAGAAAAGAAAACCTTTTCGTACTGGTGTATTCATGCAGAATACAGTGTATCTGAGAATCATTATAAATACAATGAAACCTGTCCTTAGGCTTATTATATATACAAGTCTATATTCCCAGTAGGATTCTGATGGCAGTTACTGTCTCATTAGTGAACAGTAGAGGAAAAATTGTTGTATTAACACAACCTACCACTGTGAAGAGGAAAAGAATTACCCCACAACCAAGAGATTCATACATATTTACATCATCACCAATATTATAGCAATAATATATCTTGAAATATTGCTCTGCTGTTTTAAGTGAAATTACAACTAAAATCCACCAGTTTATTGGATCACTTTAGCATTAATCTACAAAAGTAAGCAGAGGGGCATTGAATTATTAGACCCATGCATTCAGCAGTTCCTTTGGCCATACTTAGACCATTAGACCAAATACTGACTAATTCTAGGTACAATTCTATTCACTGGAGCTGTGTGCTTATATGCTTTGCTTATTGCAATTTTATAGGAAAAGGCAGATCTGAAGAGGATTTGAGTTGGGCAGATTTTGGGCAGATTCTGTAGTATTTAAAGGACAATTTTGCTATTGACTTCTTAGTGTTTAATTTTTTAAGTTTGAGTGATTTAATTAAATTACTTGAATTTAATCTTTAGGTATTTTCTAAATTAACATCATTATTTAAAGAGTTATTTTGTGCAAATATTTTATGACTGTAGAAATGGAAAAACACATACAAATGTACACATGAAAAAAGTTGGGCCCTAAAGGTGATATAAATCAATGTTAAATTTTTTGTAAGTTGAATTTGGTTTTAAGTACATTATAATTCTGACACGACCTTTTAGTACATGTTAAATATTTCACTGAAAATAAACATGGAAAGGTACACAAGTTACCCCAGGCGATTTCTTTTACTGTCTTTAAGCAAAAACTATAAGGAACTTGGGATGCAGCCTCACAGGGTAGGAATGTAACTTCAGACAGCTGTAGTAGAATGCAGTGATACAATAATGAAAAAGCATAGCCTGACATTGGAGAAATAACCCTAAAGTTATGAATATACAAGTGTAGAGATACACATACATTCTGTATATGTGTAGAATATGCCATCTTACTGATAATTTTCAAGATTTTTAAGTGTAAGAATTAAAATTAAAACAGAGTTTTGTGTTTCCCTCTGGTGATTTTTACATTACACAAAAATCCGCATTTCATTTTTACACTTACCCAAATATAGTATATAGGTTGTCTCTGGACTAAAAGCCTATGTTCTCTGAGAAATCAGAGGTTGAGCCTATCAGTGTTTTAATTCAACTTTCCATCTGAAACCACTCTTGTTAACTTTTGGTTCAGAAAGACATCAATAATAGGAAAGATATTTATAGACTTCTGTTTCTTCAAAAGGGTTTTTTCTTTCTTAGAACTTTGTTCTGATACAAACACTGATCCTCTTTATATTTCATTTCTAAATCAGCTTTATTGTGACATGATGTATATACAATAAAATGTATATATTTTAGTCTGTAGTTCTATGAGCATTGACAAATGCTTGCAGTTTTGTTACCACCACCCCACAATCAAGATACAGAACATTGCTGCAGCCCTGAGAAGTTTCCTCATGCTCCTTTGTAGTCAGCCCCTCCCCACCCTCATCAGTCCTTGGCAGTCATTAGGTCTGTTTCCTATCCAGATATTTTTACCTTTTCCAGAATACTATGTAAATACAGTCACATAATATGTAGCTTTTTGAGTGTGGTTTCTTTCACGTGGCATAATGCATCTGAGATTCACCCATGTTGTTTTGCATATTGGTAGTTCATTCTTTTTACTGCTAAGTAATATTCCATTGTATACATGTACCACAGATAGTTTATCCATTCACCAACTGAAGGACACTTGGGTTGTTTACATGTTTTGGTGATTATGAATAAAGCCACATAAACATTAACATACATGTTTTTGCAGAAACATATTTTAATTCCTTTTGGATTAATATCCAGAGTGGGATTTGTGTGTCATATGTTGAGTGTCTATTTAATTTATAAGACACTCCCAGACTAGATTTTCAAGTGACAGTTTCATTCTAGTGATTATATATTACCATACTTAGTAGTAATATGGTCAGATTTACCTGCTGTTTTTTAACACCATTGATCATAAATTGACTGTGGCCTCTCTTTGAAATAATGAGGGAGATTAGCAGTTTAGATTGATTATTTTTGTCATTGTGATTTTATTATTTGTGTCTTAGTATAGGTTCAGTGCTTGGATTTATGGCTATATATATTTGTCTCCCAACCTCAGTGGATATCATTGAAAATTCTGCTTATTACCATCTTAGGTTGCCCAAGACATATTTTACTTAACCACTGTTGCTTTGGGTCTTTTGGCATTTCTTATGTTGCCAGACACCATGTTTATAAGATAGTTACTGGAACTACTTCTTTTTGACCTTAGATTACAGCAATTATTAAACCTCAAACTGAAGAACAGGAGGGCTAACAGGGCTGATCAACTATTTCTCAATTAACTTGACTGAAATTATTGAAAAATAACCTAGTAAAACAACAATCTTATTGTTCCTGCCTGATCTGTATCGTCTCATTATCAGTAATATATAAAGCAGCTTTGGTAAGACTGAGGGGAGATGTTTCCCAAACGATAAATGATACTTATATCTAATTATGCTAATTGGCTTTTTGATATTGTGTATAGGGGTTTATGCAGCAAGGGAAAGGTCTTCGACTCAGATAAGGGGTGCAATATCTGGTTACAGGGAAGACTGGTAGATTAATAGCTTACAGATTTATTTAATCAGAGTTGCTGATCATAGCTATTGTGGTACAGTAGTTTGTGTTTTCACTCTCTTTATAAGGTAGACTCTACTAGACTGTCTTTAAAAGGTCAAAGAATTGATATTTCCACTCTTGAAAAATTAAGTTAAGCTATTCCTTGTTTTTTTATTTCATACACACACATATACACAGCGGAAGGAATGAAGACCTTAAGTTCTTTGAGATGTGATTTGATTGAGACTTACACTGGAATGTAGATACTCTTTCCTCAGTTGTTAATTCCTTTGGACAAAATGTTTTTGTAGGATTGTCTTTCTCCTTAGGAATCCAGGTTTATTTTTAAGTGGTGCTAGAACATTCCTCCGAATATCCATAGAGAACAGGAGACCTTGTCATATGAAGTTGTCCTTAATCTCATCACTTAGTCTTTATCAGCCAGTTATGATTCTCCATCTTCTGTAAGGAGACCTCCTCCCCTAAAATAAAGTTTGCATTGGAAGGAGAATCTAAAGGTGTAAAAGGATGTCTCATCTAATAACTTTGATTCTGTTTTGCTTGCCCCCACCCCTAACCTTACATCTCCCTGGATGTGATTTCCAAACTCAAGAATGATTTGACATTAAAAATAGTCACTAAGGATTCCCTTTGTGGCAGTTATTATGATAAAGGCTCTCCATTATTTTATCAGTGTAGTAATACTTTGAGGCAAGCATTATTATTTCCTTTTTGATAAATAAAGTTATACTTAGGCCTAGAGAAATTAGATAGTTTACACAAGTAAGTGACTGAGCTATTTTTATCCAAAATACTTTCTTAAAAATATAATTTATTGTCAAGTTGGCTAACATACAGTGTATATGCTCATCCCAGCAAGTGCCCTCCTCAAATACTTTGTCTTAATTGCTAAATACTTAGCTTCTCTGAGCTTTATTTTTGTCTTCTACACATGAGGATATAATTCCTGTATCATACCATTATGTTGATTGAATGTGAGAAAATATATAAAACAACATCCATAGTGATTGACACATTGTAGATTCTGGTATGCTCTAGTGAGACCTGCATAAGGAAAGCCCCATGAGAGGGTATAAATAGAGAACTCTTAGATGCTGCAGGGCAAGCACAGATCAGGGGAATGCTCTGCAGCAAGAATTTCAAGGTTTGGAACCTAAACATAAGCCTGGTGGACATCACCCACCAAGTAGCATAATTATGGCCTCATATGATAAACTATCTTTGTTGTTGCTCTTGTGGACTCCTCCCAACCCATGTGGTCTGTCAAAAAGAGGTGGCATCTTAGAATTCCTCCTTGAAACAATGGAGGCAAAAGGAATATTGTCTCCCTATCTGTCTCCGGATGACGTTTTTATCCTTTGTACCACTTATTTCTGCCCCAGGAGCAAATCACAGTAAAAGCAGCCTTGGACGAAACCCAAGTAAGTTTTCTTACCCTTGATCCAGATTTACCAGTGGATTAGACTCTGTAATATAGCCTCCCTTAGTCACACTTACTTTCATAAATGGTGGTTCCTTCACCTTGGGATTTTCTTGAATTACATCTGCTCTGTGCTGACCCTGAGGGGGAATTTCTATCTTTAACATTTTGAATCAGGTATAAACAAAATACTTGTAGTTCTTTATTAGCATAATTGAGACAGACTCAAACATTTAAAAATAGTTCTGTGGGTATTAAAATAGAGAAATAGGAAAATCAACTGAAAATACAAGGAACATAAATGTAGCCCCACTTTTAAAATAGAGGTTTTGACACCTGTCTAGCTGGCTTGCTCTTGCTCTCAGAATCAGTCCTAGTCTACTGGTTATTCTCAGGCATCTGTACTCTACCCACAAGTGACTAGCACTATTCTGCTGGTATTTTGCCTGGTTTTGTATTTCCAAGCTTTGACCTGCCCTCATACCAGGCCTTAAGATTCACCGTCCCATTTCGTAGATTTCTTGACATCTGTTCATAGTCAAAACCAAGACAACCAGCTTTTAGGACACTTCTAGAAGATTTGATTTCAGAGTCGAGCCACTGAGAACCAATCATTTCTATAGAATGGTTTTTAGTCCCCATATTTCCCAGTAACAATCTACAACTTTCTGTTTATTTATTCTCATATCTTTGGCTAACAGATGACAAATTTTGCAAGATGGTAATTTCCAAATATTATTGAATCAGAAAAGAACTATTATGAATTTAAGATTGTTTCCACTCATCATCAGGGAGATACAAACCAAAACCACAATGAGATACCACCTCACACCTGTCAGAATGGCTAAAATTAACAACTCCAGAAACAACAGATGTTGGTGAGGATGCAGAGAAAGGGTAACACTTGCACTGCTGGTGGGAATGCAAACTAGTGCAGGCACGTTGGAAAACAGTGTGGAGTTTCCTCAAAAAATTAAAAATAGGACTACCTTACGACCCAGCAATTGCACAACTAGATATTTATCCAGAGGATACAAGAGTGCTGTTTTCAAGGGGCACATGTACCTCAGTGTTTATAGCAGCATAGTCAACAATAGCCAAAGTATGGAAAGAGCCCAAATGTCCATTGACTGATGAACAGATAAAGAAGATGCAGTACACACACACACACACACACACAAAATGGAATATTACTTAGCAATCAGAAAGAATGAAATTGCCATTTGCAACAATGTGGATGGAACTAGAGTGTATTATGCTAAGCGAAATAAGTCAGTCAGAGAAAGATAAATCTCACTCGTGAATTTAGGAAACAAATAGATGAACATAGGGGAAGTGAAAAAATAAAAAAAGAAAGGTGGGCAAATTATAAGAAACTCTTAAATACAGAGAACAAACTGAAGATTGCTGGAGGGTTGTGGATGGGGGGATGGGCTAAATGGGTGATGGGCATTAAGAAGGGCACTTACTGGGATGAGCACTGGGTGTCATATGTAAGTGATGAATCACTAAATTCTACTTCTGAAATCATTATTACAGTATATGTTAACTAGCTTAGATTTCAATAAAAATTTAAAAATAAATTTAAGATTGTTTCCTGGGGTGGTCTTCCTTACATGATCTCTAATGGGAAGGCCAAGAAAAACAGATTTTAAAGCTTTATTTGATGTTTATTTTTGAGAGAGAGAGAAACAGAGTGCAAGTGGGGGAGAGGGGTAGAGAGAGAGAGAGGAAGACACTGAATTCAAAGTGGGCTCCAGGCTCTGAGCTGTTAGCACAGAGCCCAACATGGGGCTCAAACTCACAGAGTGCAAGATCATGACCTGAGTCGAAGTTGGGCACTTAACCAAGGTGCCCCAAGAAAAAAAGATTTTAAAATCAAGTTTAATTTTAGTTGACTCTTGGAATAGAGTAACTTATGTTGAGTTGAGATGTTGAGACTCTGACCGTTATGGAAAATTAGTGCACTTTTTTTTTTTCATATACTGCCCTCTAGTTATATGTTAGCTTGATTATCCCATTTTCTTGACAGATATTGGGATGAATGTGAATGAATTGCCAAGACTTAATACTGATGTAACTTGGTAAAAGCATTTTTATGTTTTCTAATTTATTAAAAGACACAGAGATTAGCTTTTATTCCCTCTGATTAAGGAATGGCTTGATTGCTATGATGTGAAAGCATAACCATGCCAATATTTATATTTCAGAGAATTCTTCCTCCAAATTAGACCCACTGTAGTTTTTACCTTCTTGAGGCTGTATAGTGATTGTCAATGAAATACAGTGTTATTTGTCTGTTGCTATATGTAGGTTTAATGTTGAAGCCATGCAGAGCATATTGAATTTCCTTTTTCTCTGCAACACACATTTGCTGATAGACTGGTTATTTATCCCACTTTACTACATCTCTACAAAGAGTGCTCCTATTTAAAGTTGAGGCTTACAGCAGGTTTTGTGATCACTCATAGTTGATAGGCAGGAAAAAGCAAAGGACCACATTTGGTTATGATGAAACCTATGAAGCATAAAATATAATAAGCATGATGAGAATGATGAGGAAGAGGTTATAAAACTGAGAAAATAATTTAAATAAACTTCCAGCTGAGCCCTGTAACACCATTATAGTCTAAGACTTCTCATATGTTTCCACAATCAACTCACACAGTTTCATATGGGTAATGACTTTTCCCCTAGTAAAAGTAAAACTATATAAAAGAATACTGTAGGCTACATAATAATCCAGGGGGGCCTCAGTTTTATAAACTGAAAAAACTTAAAAGTTGACCTTTTCTCCATTGTGTAAGACTGTAAGTTAACTTGTTAAGGAGGCAGTAAATTGTAGGTTTGGTTTTTCCAATTACAACTACTTTTTAATAAGGTTTTATGAAAATGTTTAGAATCTTAGGTGAGAATAGTAAATATAAAAACAAAACATTATATATTTAACTGTAGCCCTGTTTAAAAAGGGCAAACATGGAAACGGTCAAGCTGTGTAATACCCTGTGCATTGCTGATGTTGATAAATTAAGCAAATGCCTAAAATGCTTCACAGATGACCCTTTTGTTCCAAAGCATTGTGCAAAGCTGATCCACTATTAGTTGGATGAATATTCTAAACTATGGTCATGATTTTTAATCTTTATTTGTATATTATTAATCATGTTGCTTTATTCAAAGACACTAGGTATTATTAAGTATTCTCTGTTAATTTTGTGTGCTTCTGATGCTTTTCTAAGGTAGTAAATAAGACTTCCGTTTTTCCTGTGGGGTGCCAGTGCTTTGTTATTAAGTGGTTTAGCATCTAGTTAAGAACCAAGAATAACAGGGAACTGAGGCTATGCCATGTACTCCTGGGTAAATCACAGTTGTTAAAGGCTGGTTTCATTATCTGTTAAATGAGTTCTTCCTGAACAGTCCCCCTCTTCAGAGTGCTATAAGGACTGGCTGTTGAATCATATTTCTTCAGTACCATGTATTACTGTCACCCATGCCCAGTGAGTACTTTCTCATTTGTAGAGTAGGTATTCTTCATATACAAGGTAAAATCTCTGAGGCATTATAGCATAAATCGCAGTGTCTTAGTCTGTTCAGGCTGCAATAACAAAAATACAAAAGGCTTTAATTTATAAGTAAAAACTTATATCTCACAGTTCTGGAACCTGGGAAGTTTAAAATCAAGGTGCTGGAACATTTGATGTCTGATGAGAACCTGTTTTCTTGTTCATAAACTGTGCCTTCCCCATGTGTCCTCACATGGTGGAAGGGCCTAGGGAGTTCTGTGGGGTCTTTTATAAGAGCACTAATCCCCTTCATGAGGGTTCGACCCTCTTGACCTAAGTACCTCCCAAAGGTCCAAATCTGGCCCATAGCCTGCTTTTGTAAAAAAAAATTTTATTAGAAAACAGGCACATGTATTCATTTGCATACTGTCTATGGCAGCCTTCCTGCTACAAAAGTAACAGAGGCCCACAAATCCTGAAATATTTATTATCTGTCCGTTTACAGAAAAATGTTAGTTGAACCTTGGTTTGGATCATTGTTTAAGAGTTATGTCAGGGGCACCTGGGTGGCTCAGGTTCTCCCTCTCACTCTCTCTCGGATATAAATAAACATTTACAAAAAAGAGTATGTCAGAATTTTCCTCTCATCTTTTATTCCAACCACTCAGAGGGTTTATGTTTAAAGAGATAATTTAAGGGGAAGAAGTAAAGGACAGAGAGAACAAAAATGCAGTATTCAAATCCTGGCACCAACTTATTTCTCTCCCTTATCTTAATCTACCTATTTCTTTGCTATGGGTTTTCATTTCCCCTTGATCTTTGTAGTGCTCTGTTTTGGGAAGTAAGTGCAGCTGACTGGCCTGGAGAAAAATAGTATGTTTTTCTCAACAGTGAACATTTACTATATGAATCTTGGATGAATTAAATTGCTGAATTTAACAGTCTTAATAGGAAATAAAGGATGAAAGCCAGCATCACTGTGAGCATCAATCTCTGTGAAGAATTTGACTCTCTTCTTATGACTTTGTGTAATCCTATGATGAAGTACAAATAAGTTAGACCTCCAAATGTTGTTCGTTTTAATAGGTCTATAATGACGGATCTATACTACCTCAGTCAAACAGATGGAGCGGGTGATTGGCGGGAAAAAGAGGCCAAAGATCTGACAGAGCTGGTCCAGCGGAGAATAACATATCTTCAGGTAAGGAAACTAGGTAAAGAAATAAGCATGAATGAAAAAAGAAGGAAAATCATAATAAGACTAAGAGTTGCTGTTGGTTTTTAATCTTCATAGCCCCTTGCTTTTTTAAAGTATTTACTCATTTTTCATATTTATTCAGAAAGAAGCTGTTATGTCTGCAGTGTAAAGATGGCTAAAACAAAGTCCCTGCCTTAAGGGAGCTACTTCTGAACACACACACACACACACACACACACACACACACACACTACAATGCAAAGTAGGAAGTACTGCATTTTATTTGAGACATACAGATGAAATGCTCATTGGAGGACTGAGTTGTCAGGAATAGCTTTGTGGAAAAGTACTATTTGAACTGAGCTGAAAAGGATAACTGGATAGGGTTCAGACACATAGGAATGGAAAAGAGTGTACTAGTTGGAGCACATGAGTAATGGTCCATAGCTGGGAAAGAGCAGGACAGGAACCCAATGAGAAATAGGATATTTTAGTTTGTCTGAGGTTTGGGGTTGTGTGGACAGGTGGGGTGGAAAATAAACTGAAAAGGGAGGTTTGGGAGCTAGCTTGCAGAGATCCTTGGGTGCAGGTTAATAACATCTTATGATGCATAAGCAGCAAGTGATCGCTGTAAGATTTCATTTGTTGCATAAACATCATTATAAACACAAACAGCCCCAAGTCCCAGACCCTTTTAAATTTATTCTCTTCATTTTTTGTGTGTGTTCTCTTCTAGCTCTTTTTTTTTTTTTTAATATTTTTAATGTTTATTCATTTTTTGAGAACGAGACAGACAGAATCTGAAGCAGGCTTCAGGCTCTGAGATGTCAGCAGAGAGCCAGATGTGGGGCTTGAACTCACAAACTGCGAGATCATGACCTGAGCCAAAGCCATATGCTTAACCGACTGAGCCACCCAAGAGCCCCTCTTCTAGCTCTTATTAATATGTACACCCAGTCTTACATGTTTATAAGAACAGAGTAGATTTACTTTTTAAAATTTTTTACTTAAAATGCCATAAGCTTTTTTCTATTTTGGAGTCACAACTTGCTTTTGAAAGGTTTTTACACATAAGAATGGCATGATGAGAGTGGTGCCGTTAATCTGAAGGTATTTTTTGTGTGTGTGTGGCTAAACTGGATTAGTTTTGGAAGAGACTAGAAGCAAGGAGACCACTTAGGAGATGAGGACCATCCTGCAGATGAGAAAATGGAGGTATGGGGCAGTTAGCATCGGAAGTGAAGAGATAAATTTGAGAGAGACTGGGAAGGTAGAATATATAGGCCTTTCCAAGTGGGTGGAAGAGCTGAAATGACTGGGATAATGGGCACATTGTTAGCTGACAGGGAACTCTGAATAGTCTGGAGGAAAACAATGAATTAGCAAGTAACTTCACAATGCCAAGCCACCGTGCCCATCCTTTTCTAATACTATTGATGGTATACTTTCTGTGTATAATCATTCTGCTTTCCTTCTAAGGTTAAAGTGTCTTATAAAAGCAAAATAATAGCCAGTGACTGAATCATCTATATTTCAAGGTACACATTTTCCTATACTTAAATAGGAAAAAATAGAAAATCAAGTGTTTAAAGAGATCATTAAAAACCAAACTGATCTTGGCATGCTGTCTTGGTCTCATACTCCCATGACCATTCATCAGAGGTGTCTGCAGAATGAGGAACACTTGCCTCCTGTAGGGAAGAGGTAATTATCTCCTATCAACTAGAACCTCATTCAATGAACTATAAACAGCTGGTGGTGCAGAACTATCATCCTCATTTAAAATGGAAATAACTATGGTTTCGGAATTTCTTCCACTTCCACATATTCATTAGATTTTTATTCAACAAAAGTGATATTTAAACTATGATTTGGTCATATCCAGTCTGCACTCTATAACAAGTACCTGCCACCTGCTTTAGTTTATTACTAGAAAATAGCATTTCAGCTGGACCTTACTTTCAGTTTCAAATATTGCTATTCAAATGTCTCTTCTTTTTTTTTTCCACTGAAAAAGAAAAAGTGGTTTTTAATATTCAAGAAGATGGGGAAAATCTCAGTAGGAAAAAACATCTTTTAGAAAAATGTTTTTCTTTAAATATTTAATATATCTGTGATCATTATTTTTCATCTAGTCTAAAAGTCCTTTGTAGTCAGGGACTACATTTTTAACATATTATTTGTTAGAGGTTAACAGTGCCAGTCATTCACTGTTTCCCTTCTTTGGATAGAGGTGAATAAGAGTCCTTTCTCCCATTCCACCGAAATTAAACACATACATTTGCAAAGAATGCTTTCTCTAACTGGAATTTTTATTCCCAATGTATTTTTAAGCACAACAGCTACTTTAAAAAGAATGATTTGTAACTGGTTTAACTAAATGGATTAGAGAGTTTAATCAGATGAGGTGAGCTATTTATACACACTTTTTAAAGTGATTACATTTTTTCCTGTTACAACTTTTCCTGGTATTCAAATGTTTTGGTGTTCCCAAACCATTGCCTTAAGTGAAATGTTACTGTAAAAGAGGCTATTTAAGCAACTTAGATTCTGAAAGACTTTCACAGGGCTTAGCAACTGAGTAGTATGCTAGAAAATAAATCTGAAAAGCGGGATAAAGAAAAAACATTAAACTTTGATACCTGTATTCAACATAAAAATAAGCTGTTCATATAACTTAATGGAGATTTTAGAAGGCTCTCTTGTTTGGCCTATCAGCCAGCAATTATATAAAGAATGATAATAATTTGTAGCTAACTAGGAAATAAATAAGGAAAAGGAACAATAAAAGCAAATCTTTTTTAATAGTTTAAATCTGTTTGGGAGAGGGGCACCTGGTTGGCTCAGTAGGTTAAGCATCTGACTTCAGCTCAGGTCATGATTTCACTTCGTGGGTTTGAGCCCCGCATCGGGCTCTGTGCTGACAGCTAGCTCAGAGCCTGGAACCTGTTTCAGATTCTGTGTCTCCCTCTCTCTCTGACCCTCCCCTGCACACGCTGTCTCTCTCTCTCTCTCTCTCTCTCAGAAATAAATAAAACATTAAAAGAAATTTTTTTTAATCTGGGAGATTTTAGTCATTTAAATATCTTATCATATTCAGATGATTTTAAAATTTACTCCAGTGATTGGACAGTTGAAATCATTTTCAGTTTTACTATATTTTACTTATACTGATGAAATTTATTATCAGTTCTCATTATGACCAACAAGTATTTTCTAAACTCTGATTTATTTAAGGTATAATGCAAGACCTGGTTAAAAAAAAACAAAACAAAACAACCTAGATTGAGTCATCTTCTTAATCCATAATACGTTTTGTTTTAAATCTAATACTTTTTGCAACTTTCCAGTCCTTTGAATTGAGCAAATATCATTATGTCTCATGGAAATCCTGCTGGACTTAGTCATGTATCTCAAGTTTAGTCTCAATTTTAGATTTTCATTGATTTATCCTATACTTTGGTTTTACTTGGGAGAAACAGTTTCACCAAAGATACTACAAAATAAAAAAGTTCTTATAGCATCTAGACTTCAATGGAACAAAGTTCCATGGTTGTCTCAGTTAAAATTATTTTCTCTTTAGAGTTGAAGGCCATATGGCATGTTATAAAAAGACAAAACTGACTAAAAGATTATAATAATCTTATTGAGGACAGCCTTGGGTATGCTATTAGGCTCAAGTAAAATGGACCAAGTAATTCTCATCAGGTCTTAGTTTTCTATATATTTACGTAAAAAGTTCTTTATCCATAAAGGGAACATGTAATATTGGCTTGTTTTAAATACCATTTTGTGCTGGTCTTTACTCGTGTGTTATATAAAGCATGACAAACTAAGAAAGTGCTGCTATTTTTTTTATATTTTTCTAGTTTCTAATATAAAACACAGGCTCATTGTAAAAACTTCATATTGCTGATATTTTTGTTATAAGTCCAGATTTTGCCATAACATTGTCATTTTTCTAGACTTCTAAGTGACATGGAAGAGATTCTGTTTTCATTACCATTATTAGAATTTACTTTGTGGTTTCTAATCAGCTCATATTAAATTCTTCTCATCTCATATTAAACAAACACAATGAAAAAGATCACGGTACCTTAGTTTCTTAACTTGTTTGGAACAGTTGGAAGTTGGCACCTCTGGTGGTGAGAGCTAGGGCACATCTTTAGGGCAAAAGGCATTTGCCAGTTTAACTTGAAATTATGTCTTCTGGTTCAGGATGTTTTTTGTTTTTTTTTTCCACCTAGATCCAAAGCTGACAATGTAAGCAATATTGAGGCCATTTTCAGTGCAGTCTAAATAAAATATGTAAAAAGTAGCAATAGGAAAAAAATTTTGTTTGTTTGGGGGCATCATTGGATTATGTTGTGAATGGGACTTTTACTGGAAATTGGTAGGTTAATAATTTTCCTTTTTTTCATAGAAAAGTAAAAGATGTGAAAATGGAGAACAACTATTTTACTTTTTAAAGAAAGATATTTTTTCCATTCAAAAATAACAGACTGGTTGCAGAAATAGCAATTTCTCTTTTCCTTTATGTTTTCCAGCAGCTATAGATGGTCTATAAAATGGAAACTGGCCAGGTCACACTAGGAATGCATTATTGAGGCTATTAAAATGTATTTCAGATTGTGGAGAAACCTACCTCCTACACAGGATGTAGACACATTTTTCTCTGACAAGACAAATTCTTTAAAATAGATTTAAGGCCAGACTATAACTATAAACTTCATTTGTCTGCTAGTGTACTGACCATGAATGAGATCAAACCCATCATTATATGTTCCCAGAGTTGCAGAGTGTGTTCTACTGAGTGAATCAGACATCAGTTATATTTCTGCCCAGCAGGGATGACAACCAAAAGTAAAGGCAAAGATAGTACTTATAACTCATTAGAAAAAGTCATTAGCTTAGCTGTATTTAGATTGTTAATTAAATATTTAGAGCAATTGGAGTAGGGAGAAACTTTCAGGAACTTCCCCATTTGAAAGAAATTATTAGTTTGAGAATAGATCAAAGAAGGAAAAGTAGACAGTTTCTCAGAAATAACACTTAAGAGTATACTGAGAAAGAGAATATCTTTCCCAAGGACAAAAATATAAACAGGTTCAATTAGGAAAGAACGAGAAGTGGTAAGTAGATAACAGTATCCACGGTTGACAAAAGAGGGGTTTGCTGTACTAGAAGTTGACTAAGGACAAAAGTGGTGATAAGAAGGAAAAAAAGAGGGGCGCCTGGGTGGCTCAGTTTTGGGTTCAGGTCATGGTTTTGGGATTATGAGTTCAAGCCCTGAATCTGGCTCACTACTGTCAGCATGGAGCTTACTTGGGATCCTTTGTCCTGCTCTCTGCCCCTCGCTTGTGCATGCACTCTTTCTCCCTCTCTGTCTCTCAAAAATAAATAAACATTTTTAAAAAGAAGAAGAAAAAAAAGAAAATTTATTATAGGTAGTTTTCTAAGCATTATTATAAACCACATTATTTTGAATTCTTACATTTTACAGAGCCCTTGCATTTGTTTTTGTTTTGTTTTTGTTTTTGTTTTTGTTTTTAAATATTTTTATTTATTTCTAGGAGAGAGAGAGAGACAGCGTGAGCAGGGGAGGGTCAGAGAGAGAGGGAGACACAGACTCTGAAATAGGCTCCAGGCTCTGAGCTGGCAGTCAGCACAGAGCCTGACGTGGGGCTCGAACCCACGAACCGCGAGATCATGACCTAAGCGAAAGTCGGATGCTTAACCGACTAAGCCACCCAGGTGCCCCATACAGAGCCCTTGCATTTGAAAGCATAGGTGTGACTGAATTGTTTGTGTATTCAACAAGTATTTGGATGTACTGGGCATTAGGTATATTGCTAAAGATTTAGTGATGAATGAACAGATATGGTATGTTGTCTGCCCTCAGAAAGCTTAAAGCTTAGTAACATTCTCAGAATATCTTTGAATGAATTATCTTCAAATACACATACACACACACACGATGTTTTTTTAATTCCTACAAATTTTTGTTTTGATGTTTATATTTTTGTCTCATTATTTGGATCTTTTTACTAATCCCCCTATCTGTATTACACTAATTTTTTCTATGGGCCTTTTTATTACTCCTTTATAAAAAGCTTTTATTATGAGCCAGAGATCTAAGTGAAACAGATACAAGTTACAAAACAAAACAAAAAAAACCCCACTTTTGTTATGGAAAACTCCAACATATATAAAAGTGAGAGATTAGTGAATCCCTTTGTACCCATTATCCAGCTTTAATAATTATCAAATCATGGTCAGTTTTGTTTCATCTGTACTGAAATCACTTCTTACCATCTCTGGGATCATTTTGAAGCAAATCCCAGATATTTTATCATTTTATTTGTAAATATTTCAGAATCAGTTTCTAAAAGACAAAGATACTTTCTCAAAAAATAATCACATACTATTATCACACCTAAGCATACTAAGGATAGTTCCTTAATATCATCAAATAATGAATCATTACTCAAATTTCTCTGGTTACCACACACATTTTAATGTGCTATTTAAAAACAGATTACATATGGAGGAATCCTGAGACCTGGCAGAATACGAAGCACCAAGAACCTGTCTCCCCACTTAGACATCAGTTGCACTGGCAGAAATTATCTGATATAACTATTTTGAACTCTGAAGTCAGTTGAAGGCTTACAACTTCCAAGGGAGGAAAACTTAAGTTTAACTTAAGTTGCGGTTAATTTCAGCTCTTAGCTCCAGAGTAGCTACCCACCCCACCCCAGCCTCATGGCAGGCAGCTGTGTATGTGTTCCTAGAATCCAGTGATGGTTCAACATATGAAAATTGATCACCATAATATGCTATACAACAAAATAAAGGAAGAAAACCACCTGATCATCTCAGTTGATGCAGAAAAACCATTCAACAGAATTCAGTAGCTTTTCATGATAAAAACATTCAACAAAATAAGAATAGAAGGAAACTGCCTCAGCATATAAAAGCCTGATTTTTCTATATTGAGCTTGTGTCCTGCAACTTTGTTAAACTCATACATTAATTCTAGTAGCTTTTTTGTAGATTTCATCAGGTTTTCCACATAGATTATCATGTCATATGTATATAAACATATTTCCTTACTCATTTTCAATTTGGATACCATTTTTGCAGTAGTCTGTTAAAAGTCATTATAATTAAATAGTATAATTTACTATTATCATAACATACAGTAAATCAAGAATTTAGTTCCTCTTTTAAAATCCTTGTTGAGGTCTGATTGGGACTTTAGGTTTTCTTAGCAAGAGTTTAAAAAATATTTTGAGGGGCGCCTGGGTGGCTTAGTCGGTTAAGCGTCCGACTTTCGCTTAGGTCATGATCTCGCAGTTCGTGGGTTCGAGCCCCACGTCGGGCTCTGTGCTGACTGCCAGCTCAGAGTCTGGAGCCTGTTTCAGAGTCTATGTCTCCCTCTCTCTCTGACCCTCCCCTGCTCACACTGTCTCTCTCTCTCTCTCTCCTAGAAATAAGTAAAAATATTTAAAAAAAAAATTTTTAAAAATATTTTGAAATGCCTGATTGTGGAAGAACTTTTTAAATTCCTAGCAGTGTAGTCAGCTCAACTCTGCCAGCAGATTATTGTTTTACTTCTTTTTTTTAATGTTTATTCTGAGAGAAAGAGAGAGCTTACACACAGAGACACAGAAACACACACACACACACAGACACACACACACTCACACATGAGCGCATGGGGGAGGAGCAGGGTGAGAGAAAGGGAGAGAGAATCTTCTTAGTTGTCAGTAAGAAAGGCTTTTATTTTTTATGTTTTTTGCATTTAACTTCTGTTTATTTTTTACAAGTTTTTATTTAAGTTCTGGTTAGTAAACATACAATGTGATACAAGTTTAAGAAAAGCTTATGATCTCACCATAGTGAGATCAAGCCCCCCATCAAGCTTTGTACTGGGTACGGAACCTGCTTAAGATTCTCTTTTTCTCTCCCTCTGCCCCCTCCCACTCCCACTCACTTTCTCTCTCTTTCAAAAAAATAAAAATCAAAAGCCTTTTAAAATATCATTGAGAATGATATTCTCAATTGAGAATGCATATGAGCTTAACAACTATTACCTAGAAAAAAATGAGCAACTGACCTTCTAGACGCTACTTCCCCAAACCATTTTACCTTTGAGGATAGAGACACCTAATAAAAATTTTATCTTTTTAAATTTTTAATATAAATTTGAACTTAAATTTTATTTAATTTAGGTATATCAGCTCACCATCTACTTGTTTTTAATGTTATTCCATTTCCTCAGTGGTTTTCTATTTCTGGAAATGGGTCTTCCCCCCCCCCCCCAAGAAATGGCAAATTTCCCTATAGTTTGACTCTGTTCTAGGTTACAATATACACAATTTTGTTATAGAAACAATTTTCCAAGTCTTAAAACAGATCTGGTTTCCACATAGGAATAGTGTTATAACTGGGGGCTTTGATCCTGACTACCAAGTCCCATACCAGACGTTCATCTTCTAGACTCTCAATCTCAATTCCAGCAAGGCAAGAATTGGGGAGTAGCAAGGCTCCCATGAAAGGAAGAGGGAGGCTACTGACCAGAGGTGGATTCAGATTCAGGCGCTGGTCTTGAAACCTCTACAGTTTTTGGTGATTTCATTTATAAGAAGGAATACAGATACAAAATTAAATATTAAAGTAAATATTTGCAGGCAGTTCTCATTATCTGCATCAATATGTTCTATAAAGTCACCATAATACTGAATGAGTGAATCACTGCTCCTGCTCTCATGTCAACACTATTCTTAGGGGCCATTTTAAACAGTGGAGTTGTGCACAAATGCACAAAAATACAAAAGACACGGCACTGTATAGACTGCAAAAAGGATGTTCATAGTAAGACAGCTAAAACAAGAAGGGAAAGTGCCACCTTGTTTGACCTCAGCTGAGAACTGTGTTTCAGATAGCTCACATTTTCTCTGTATTCCGAGTGTCCACAAGTGACCCTGAAAGTACTTCAAGTATTGAATTTGAAGTTATAAGTAAATTTTAGCTAGTAGGCAAATTTGCAAATATGGAATCTGTAAATAGTGAGGATCAGTTACTTGTTTAATTTTTTAAATTTTTTAATGTTTTTTATTTTTATTTGAGAGAGAGCAGGGAAGGGTCAGAGAGAGGAAGAGACACAGAATCTGAAGCAGGCTCCAGGCTCTGAGCTAGCTGTCAGCACAGAGCCCGATGTGGGGCTCAAACCCACAAACTGTGAGATCATGACCTGGGCCGAAGTCAGACGCTTAACCTACTGAGCCACCCAGCCGCCCCGAGGATCAGTTACTTAAAACAAAAAAAGAAATACCCAACAAATGACACATTTTTCAAAGTTGACAAATACTATAACACAAAACTCCAGAAAAAGTGACCATTTTTTTGAAGTAGTGTCACACAGGGCTTGAACCCATGGCCCTGAGATCAAGACCTCGGCTGAGATCAAGAGTCAACTTAACCAACTGAGCCACCCAGGCGCCCCAGAAAAAGTGAAAGTCTTGTTAATGCCCGACTCTTCTTTATAAACTATTGTCCCCATATGTAGCTCATACTCTTTGATTATTATTTATTGGATCATCTGTAAAGTGAATTTGTAACGATTTTTTAATATTTTCTATAGACTAGAAAGATTGAATCAGATTATTTTCTCCAAAATGCTTGATAAGAAAGTTGTTTTTTAATTAATAATTTTTGATGCATAAAATTTGCTACTTTACGTCTACAAATCTCATGTTTGTGGTACTGCTATAAACTTGTGCCATACAGACAAAGGAATTCATATACATTCTATTTTATGTGATTCTTATCAAAAAAAGGAAAAAAGAATAATACATGTAATTGTTTAGGTACATTTTGAATTGCATATACTACATTTTTTAGGCTATTTATGACAGAAGAGAATTTCTGTGTTGACCAGGCATTATTGAGAACTAACTCCAATTGTCTGATTACCTGGCACTTCCCATACTGGGTACCCTGGGACACACTCATATTGCAGTGCATCCCCTTGCCCTGTACATGTTTATGTCACAAAAATAACTGCACAAAAGTAATCCTGAACCACATAAATATATCCCTGTAGATCTAAATGAAATGAATCCCCAGCTGAATTTTCCCATAACAGGATCCCAGAAATGCTGAAGGCCACTTCATTGCCACCCAATACTGTCACCAAGAAAGTGAAATGGGAAGGAATTCCAAGTGGGAAAAGACTACTGTTTTAACTCATTGTGGTCAAATTTTGCAACTTTTGCAAAAACATATGATCAGCTGAACACATTACAAAAGCCCTTCTCTTCCCAGGGCCTTTGAAGGGACCTGTTCAAAGGAGGGTCCCTTCAGCTTACATTTCAGTAAACCCACTCTGCCCCTAAGGAAGCCCTTCTTATTGAAGTAGTAGGGAATCTTTCATCCCTTAGATGTGAGATTACCTAAGAACCACTGATAATAAGAAGCCTGAAATAGAGACATATTGCAAAATTAGGTGAAAAATGATAGATGCAGACTGTTTAAGATTGAGTGGGTTCTGTCTCAAGTAGATAGATAATAAAGAAAGACTAGGTTGCTTCCAGTGAAAATTTTGCTTTATTTGATAAGAAAACAGTAGCTTTCTGTTAAAGAATACCAACTTCTGACTAGGACTTTCACTCTCCTTCAATCCCTAGAGTATGCATCACTTTCTCAAATTGACCAGCCTACAATTGATTATCAGCTGCTGTTCACTGACTGCCCACAATCTATGTGCCAGACTGCCATTCTCTAGGTGTAAGTCCTGGCTACTGTAGAAAGGAACAGAGTCCTTTCCAGTGAATGTTTTGTGTCTCTTCAGTAAGCCTCACTACCCAATTGTCCTAGACTCCCACCTTTAATTGCTTAGCTCGGGACAGAGTATTGACTAAGAATGTAAGATCGAATAAGTCACAGATATGAATCAGTGGTGAGTCATAAAAGCATACAAGTATGTCTATGCAGTCAGTTAAAATATATAGATATGATCTGACACTAGAAAGTGGCATGATAGTTCTCATATTGCTTATAGTACTATCACAGTTATTCTAAAAAGTACTTGGATATTTGAGTGCTTGGATGTTCTGTGTAGAATGCCATCATATTTTGACCTGTCTAAACCAAAAATGCCAGTTGTAATAAATAATTATCAGGGGGTGATGTGTGTGACTTGCACAGCTCATACCACTTTAAAAACCCATCTGAGAAAGGTTAGTACGGATTCTATTTTTTTATGGAAAATTGAGCCATTCAAGTCACTAATATTGATGTTATACTTGGTTCAAGATTTGGATCAGTTATTTTGAAAACAGGTGATAAAACATCCAAATATCTGAAAGTCTCATTAAAGTCCTTTAATTGGTGAAAGGGAGGAGATATTTCTTCTTATCCTCCTACATTAAAGGAGGTTGTGAGGATGAGTAATGTCTGTAAACTGCCACCTTTAAACATTTTCTGTATTTCTAGGTAGTAGGCAAAACACTTATGAGGCAAGTATTAGAGAATAAATTGAGGCTTAGAGAAGTTTCTGTAACATGCCTAGTAAATGGCAACAGGGAGAGGGAGAGTCTTAAGTCCAAGCCTCATATTCACCATTAGCAAGTGCTTTGAGGAGCCAATATTTTGTTTTATTTTCCTGGTGCTTTGTTGAAGGTGACTAACAATATAAGCTACAGGGCTGCTATTAATATTGGCTGGTAAAGCCACATTCTCTTTTGCAACTGCCCATCATTAGCAACGTAAGACCTTACCACACAAACTTTAAACAATTAGGTTTCTCGTGTATCTAGTTAATAGAAGAAACTGAAGCATAACTTTTAAATAACTAAATGAGTAGAATCATGAAATGTGAAGTTTCCACAAGAACCTTTGCCTATATATATTGTTTCCACATCTTAAGATGATTTCTTCTTTGTCACGATAAAAGCTTATCAATTATGAAAACACATAGGAATTTGCAAAAGTATGTAGAGAATACAATCTTTTTTGAAGGAATGAACAAATCTGAAGAAAAAAGATATGGTAATATAATATGGAAATCCTAAGGGAAGGGTGTTTAAAAAGTTTTTATCTTTTTTTTAAATCATAACAGTAGTCATGAGAAGCGATTTTCTTTCTCTGGATTATAAAAAGTTTAACTTAATGGTGGTAGAATGTAGAATGATGTGCTAAATAGATTAAAATTCAGATAGAAGTTTAAGTAGAAAGCCTGATTTTTCACAGAAGAAATGCTATTTCCCCATTATATCTATCAAACATCTTTCTTTCCAGGTAGTAAGAAATGAATATCACTTGCTCCTATCCAGTTTTCACTGTTGTTCCATACATAGTAGAGATATCCTTCAAGCATATCTATGGATGAGGTAAATGTCCTCACAAAGAGGAGTCAAGGTTTTAGCAGCTGAGAAAATTAAGAAAATACTACTGCTTGTGTAAGTAGAAAGTAATGTGGATATAGGATCCTAGGTTTATTGAAGAACTAAATCTGTGTGTCTCATTAGTGGTAAATAGGTCTCAAAAGTTTTATCAAATCAGAATACAAAACAGAATAAGATACAGATTCCTGTATCCTTAGGGAATGTGTATTCCTACCCATTTTGTCTAATATTGCCTCTCCTTTGCCACCTTGATTTTACAGATTTATTGGCCTAAACCAGAGAGGTCAGCAAACTATGTTAGGCCAAGTCTGTTTTTGTAAATAAAGTTTTATTGAAACAAAGCCATGCACATTTGTTTAAATATCGTCTATGACTGCTTTCAGTCTATAATGCCAAAGTTAAATAATTGTGACAGAATATATGGCCTGCAAAGCCAAAGGTATTTACTGTGTGATCCTTTCTGGGAAAAATTTGCCATTCCTGGTTTAGACAGTGATAGAAATAATTATTATATATTCTTGCCTTAGGTTTTCCTTTGCCTCCTTCTCCTGTTCCTTCAGCTCAATATGAGCTCTTGTCTCTATTTGATATATTAGCTTTCTGGGCATATGCCTTTGTCTGCCCCCTGCTAAAGTTCCTACCCCAATTAGTTTGG
>NW_027530512.1:3965196-4119732 GCF_008692635.1 Crocuta crocuta | reverse complement strand
AGAAGATATAATACCATAGTGTTCTCAAGATTCAAATGATTTTTTTAAAAAGGCTGGTTTATCATTTTTAAAAGAAAGTTATATGAGCAAATGCCTCTAGAAACACAAAGTCATCAGTTTGCCAATAAATAAGTAGCATTATAGATGTGAATTAAGTGTGCATTACATGAGAATATGTTGGGCTTAAAATATAGGCTTCTGTTTCTGGATAAGATACAGTAAACACATTATACCATATTCTTCCTGCTAAGTACAACAACAACAAAAAAATCCTGTACAACGTGAATCTTCTATGTTTGTTTATTTTCTTGTTTGTTTTGTTCCTNTAAATAAGTAGCATTATAGATGTGAATTAAGTGTGCATTACATGAGAATATGTTGGGCTTAAAATATAGGCTTCTGTTTCTGGATAAGATACAGTAAACACATTATACCGTATTCTTCCTGCTAAGTACAACGACAACAAAAAAATCCTGTACAATCCTGTGAATCTTCTATGTTTGTTTATTTTCTTGTTTGTTTTGTTCCCATATATCCCAGTTAGAAGTGTTACAGAATCTTCCAACCTAAAAATACTAATGGATGGAGCCAAAAAAGGCCTCATTTTGATTACATCTATTCTGTTCCAGGAGAATGTCATGAAAAAAGTTGCCCCTTGCCCTTCCTAATACCATACCTGTGGTGGCCCTGTCCATCATACCTGCCCTGCAATAATGAGGGCACCCCTACCTCTCCCAACAGGTGTTACAACTGCAGACACTCTGGACAAAATCCGTCCATTATCACCATACTGTTATAATTAGGTAGTTCCATTCTCTGCACCAGTAGAGTGGAAGGAGGATATGGAGGAAAGGGAGTTAGAGAACAGGATTTTTCAAATCTGTGTTTGACATCCAGGGTAGACCTCTGAACATCACATGCGAGGAACTGATGAGAATCAATGCAGAAAGAGGTAAGAACTGAACTCTGTATGAATACTACCTAGGGTTCACACTGGCTCTTGGTTAGCTCACAATTGGGACAGAACAAAATAACACTGAAGAAGCTTTAACAATTAAATTGACATTTGAGCCACAGTTAATAAAACTGAGCTAGGAATCTATATAGTTTGCTGCCTATTGAATTAGATCATTAAAATAGAAAGCAGAATCTCATAACATAATATTCACCGTACATCAAGAACCAGGAAGATCTTAATTCAGATGACAGAATATAAGCAATTACAGACTTGAGACAAGTGAGGAAGAAATAGAAAGCCTCGGCAAAGAAATGAATGATATTAAGGGAGAAAAACAAGTGAAAATTTTAGAACTGAAAAATGCAATAACCTGAGAAAAAACTGGCTCATGGTGGGATAGCTGTGGCAGAGGAAAGAATCAGTGCATTTGCACAATCAAACATCAGAGAGAATAAAGATTGGGGGGAAAAAGGCTAACAGAGCCTCAGAGACCTGTGTGACGTAACAGCAACAAAAATTATGTTTCTTAATTTTAGAGCCTAAGGAGAGAAGTAAGAGTGAGGGATTGAAGAAATGACTGAAAACTTCCTAAACTTGTCAAGTCAACATATTCAAGAAGGTTGAACAAATTCCTAACAGGAAGAACCCAAAGTAATCCATTTCTAGACACTTTTTAAGTAATTTGTTAAAAACTAAAGACAGGGGCGCCTAGGTGGCTCAGTCGGTTAAGCGCCCGACTTCGGCTCAGGTCATGATCTCACGGTTTGTGGGTTCGAGCCCTGCGTCGGGCTCTGTGCTCATGCTGTCTCTCTCTCTCTCTCTCTCTCTCTCTCTCTCAGAAGTAAATTAAAAAATTTAAAAAAAAAACTAAAGACAAAGGAAAAATTCTCTAAAGCAGCTAGAGAGAAGCAATGCGTTACCTGTAGTGGAACAATTTGATTGACAGTGGATTATCTCACTTAAAGACATTTTAAGTGCCAAAAGAAAAGACCTGGCAACCTAGAATTCCTCATCCAGTGAAAATATAATGAGGTGAAATAAAGACATTTTCAGATGAAGGAAAACTAAAAAGAATTCATTGCTAGCAGACTCAGTCCAAAAAAAGGAAATTCTTTTTTTTTTTTTAATGTTTATTATTTTAGAAAGAGACAGAGAGACAGAGCGCGGGTTGGGGAGGGACAGAGAGAGACACAGAATCTGAGGCAGGCTCCAGGCTGTGAGCTGTCAGCACAGACACGAACTGTGAGATCATGACCTGAGCCGAAGTCAGACACTTAACTGACTGAGCCACCCAGGCGCCCTTAAAGGAAATTCTTCAGATGGGAAGAAAATGATGACAGAAGGAAACTTGGAATGTCAGATATGGAGAAAACGCAAATGAAAGAATAGATATAGGATAATTGATTAGTCTTCTCTTAAAATTTTTAAAATGTTTGATGGGGAAGAGCAAAATTTGTAACATTGTCAGATGTAGTTTTCAATGTATATAAAGATAATCTTTAAGACAACCATATCATAAAAGGGGAGTAAAGGTAGTGAGGTTTCTACATCTCACTTGGAAATAATGTTGATATATGAGTAGACTAATAAGTTACCTGTGTGAGCATATATATATATATTTATGTACACACACACAGTCATTAACACTACTCTTTGAAGAAATGTATTTAAAAACACCAAAGATGAATCAAAATTGAATACTGAAAGTTCAAATTATGCACACAAGAGCAGGAATGGGTGTTGGATTTTGTCGAGTACTTTTTCTTTATGAATTGGCATAATCATGTGGATTTTCTTCTGGTAGATTATGTTAAATGAAATTTGAATACTTAATTACCTTTGCATTCCTGGAATAAACTCCACTTGGTCATGATATATATATATATATTACATGATATATATTACATGATATATATATCACACATATATATTACATATGTGTGTATTCATATATCACATATGTATATATGATAAAATAGGTCAAAAACGATAAAAATAATAAAATATGTTGATAATATAAAAAATACATCGACATGATAAAAAAATGGACAAAATCCAACACACTCATGATGAACACTCAGCAGACTAGGAAAAGAAGGGACATTCTTCAATCTGATTAAAAAAAAAAAAAGAATTTACCATCTGTAGGTATCATTTATCACACATAATGGTGAAAGAGTAAATGCTTTTCCCCTAAAATTGGGAATGAGGCAATGGTATCCTATCCTCTCTCATCTATTCTCTCACTCTTATTCATAGTAATAGAAGTTCTATGAAGTCCATTAAGTCAAGACAGAGAAACAAATGGAATACATACTAAGAAGAAAGAAAATTGTCCCTATTTTCAGGTGACATGATTGTTTACATAGTAAAATGCCAAGTAATCTACTAAACAATAGCAACTGCACAGCAATAAAACTCCTAGAATAAGTGAATTTATCAAAGTTGTGGGATATATGATCAACACACAAAAATTAATCGTATTTCTACCTCCTAGCAAGAAACATTAGAAACCAGAATTTTAAGAGATAATGCCATTTATAATTGCTCTAAAAACTGAAAATGCAATACTTAGGTAAAAATGGTAATGAAAGAAATTAAAGATCTAAATGAGTAAATGAATATATTATGTTCATGGGTTGGAAAACTCAACATAGAAAAAAGGTCAGGTCTTCCCAAACTGATCCATGGACTTAACTATTCCTATCAAATTCCCAGCAAGTCCTTTTTTCTTTTTGTATATATAGACAAATTGATTCCAAAATTTGTATAAAAAGGAACTAAAAAATAGCTAAAGCAATGTTGAAAAGAAGAATAACATCTGAATAATCATACTTGCTACTTTTAAGACTTAACAACTATAGCAACAGTAATCAAAATTATGGTATTAGAAGAGGGGTAAACCTATAAATTAATGAAACAGAATGAGTCCAAAATAAACCCACATGGGTATACTAAATTTTTTCATTGAGGTGAAATTTATATAACCATCCAAAATTAACAATCTTAAAATGAACAATTCAGTGGTATTTAGTGCGTTCACAAGGTTGTACAGCCATCACCACTGTCTAGCTGAACAGCATTGTGTCATCGTAAGAGAAAACCTCATTCATACTTATTAAACAGTTGCTCTCCATTTCCCCATTTCCTCTTCCCATGCCCCCTAGAAACCACCAGTCTGCATTGTCTATGGATTTACGAATTCTCAATGTTTCATATAAAAAGAATCATACAATATGTGATTTTTTTCTATCTGGCTGACTTAGATTAATGTTTTCAAGCTTCATCCATGTTGTAGCATGTATGAGTTCTCCATTCCTTTTTATGGCTGAGTAATATTCGGTTGTGTGAGTTTACTAAAATGTATTCAGCCATTCATTTGTTGATGGACATTTGGATTGTTTTCACCTTTTAAATTTCAAAATACCATTACTATTAACATGTTTCTACATGTATTTATTTGAGTAACAATTTTCAGTTGCTTTGAGTATATACTTATGAGTGGGCAATTGAGAAAGATACAAAAACAGTTCAATGGAGAAGCATTGTCTTTTCAATAAATGGTGTTGGAATTCTTGGACATCTCATAGGGAAAAAAATGAACCTTGACCTAAACTTCACATTTTACATAAAATTAACTGAAAATGGGTAGTAAATCTGACAGATAAAACAAATGTAACATGTAAAACCATAAAACTTTTAGAGGAAAATGTTGGTATAAATCTTTGTGACCTAGGCTAAAAGTTCTTAAACAGACACCAAAAGATTGATTTCTAAAAGTAAAAAAAAAATCAATAAATTGAACTTATCAAATTAAGAACTTTTGTCCTCTGAATGACCCTGTTAAAGAGGATGAAAGACAAACCTTAGACCTGATTGGAAGAAAATCTTCACAGATCACATCTCCAACAATGGTCTTGTATTCATAATGTATTAAGAACTCTCTCTATTTTTTTAAAGCTGTGTGTGGTTTTTTTTTTAAGCTAGAGAGGGAGCACACACACATGTGCATGAGTGGGGGAGGGCCAGAGAAAGAGGGAAAGAGACAGAACCTTAAGCAGGCTCTATGCTCAGCACGGAGCCTGTCACAGGCCTTGATCTCACAACCGTGAGATTTATGACCTGAACCAAAATCAAGAGTCAGATGATTAACTGACTAAGCCACCCAACTGCCCCAAGAACTCTGTAATCTAAACAATAAGAAACAATCCAGTTGGAAAATGGACAAAAGTTTTGAGCAGGCAACTTTACCAAGGAAGATACATGGTTAACAAACATGTACATGAAAAGATGTTCAAAATCATTAACGGTTAGGAAACGTAACCTGAAAACATGATGAGATCCCACTACATCCCTATCAGAAATGGCTAACAAAAAATACCAAGATTTGGAGCCACTAGCTCTCTCATATATTACTTATGGAAATATAAAATGGTATGGTCATTCTGGAAAACAGTGTGACAATTTGATTCAACAATTATACTCCTGTGTATTTATACTACAGAAATAAAAACTCATGTCCACACAAAAATCTGTATACCTACATGTAAAACAACTTAATTCGTAATACCCTAAACCTAGAAACAACCCATATGCCCTTCAATGGGTGAATAGACTGTGGCACAATCCACATAACAGACTACTTCTCGGTAATAAAAAGAAATGAACTATTGATACAATAACTTGGATGGATCTCAAGAATTTTCTGCTAAGTGATAAAGCCAATCTCAAAAGGCTTCATACTGTCTCATTTTATTTATAACATTCTCAGAGTTACTAAATGATTATCATGGATTACAGATCAGTAGTTGTCAAAGATTAACATTAGGGGAAGGGGTAGTGTAAGAGAATGTCTTTGTTTTGATGTAACAGTCTGTAGCCTGATTATAGTCCTAGTTGCATGAGTCCATACCTGTTATAAAATTTGATAGTACTATAAACCACTACTCCCCACCCCCCTAATAAAAAGGTGCATGTAAAACCTGGTGACATCCAAAGGTCTATATATTAGTTAATAATATTATGTAATGTCAATTTCCTGATACTGATAAGGAACTGTGGTTAAGTAAGATATTCTCATTGGGGAAAGCAGTGTGGAAGGTACATGGTAACTCTACTATTTGCAATTCATTGTGGTTCTTAAATTATTTAAAGATATATAGATAGCAAAAAAAATACAGTGTTAAAGATTTCTAAAACTTAATAACTTGAACTGGTTAGATCAGTGTTAAACTGAGGCAGTGAGAAAATGGTCTTAAGAGTATTTTTCATTAAAAAAATAATAGTAACTGGAGATTTCAAAGAAATTTATGCTTAGCCAACAGTGGATTCTCAGTGCATGGATAGCCACATGGAGAGATGGAAAAATGCCTTTATCCAAAGAAGAGGCAGCAGGATTTGACATCTGGTTTAGTTATTGTTGACGGTTTGATTTAAGCCGGTGAGTAGACAGGTGCTGTAAGCGCTTCTGGGACCAATGGCACTTTGCAGACTGGAAGTGCTGGCAAAACAGTATAAATTATTCTGACTTTTATTTAAAACTAAACAAAACAACAGCTTTTGCACAAGAACAAAGTTTCAACTAGTGTTTCTCTTTAGTGTCTGCGGTCCACTTCATCTTTTGACCTGGGCTAGCCAATTCCAAACTTGATTTTACTTTTCTCCTTCTTTTCCTCTTCTCTCTCTTCTTCTTTTCCTGGTCCCCTTCCTCTCCAGCATGTCTTCCCTTTTCCCTCTTTCCTCCCTCTTTCTTATCTCTTCTCCCTTTCTTCCCTTGCCCTCAATCCCTTCCCTTTTTCCCATCTCCCTCCCCCCGCTTTTTTTCTTTTTTAAAGAGTACCTGCCATATCCTTCCTGAATTTTGGTTTTGAGGAAGGAGAGCATACTTAGGCCTGTTAAGTAAAATGATGGAGGACCTTTCTGACATTCCACCTTAATTTTGAAACTAAGTTATTTTTAGACTGAGCAGTTAAGGTGGTTCTGACACCTGGGAGTCAGGCTATGAACTTATGGGGAAAAAGGTCCTTGAGGCTATATACCTTTGTACAATTGCATAAGATTGGCAGATTCTGGCTTCTCAGGTAACTTAGCTTTTCTTCTCTAGCCTTGAAGGGACTTTTGTTTACATTAGATTCTTGAATGAGAGAGTTAGATTTGGATGCATCTCATTGTTTCTCTGACTTTCTTTTGTGGCTTTTATAGTAGCAGAAAATATTACCAAATTGCTCTAGTGTACTCACCTTTTGAACCTGAAATAGAGATTTTTTTTTAAAGATCACCTGGAATATCCAGAGATGACAGAGTATACTGTCTTGATGACACCCAGTAATAGAAATGCCCCATGATGTTTGTTGTTTCTACTGGATTTGTAGAATTTGTCTTTTTTTAAAAAATGACTTTAGAACATTCAGTATAGACTTCTGGGTAGAGTGAAACTTTTAAAAGTACATTTAAAGTAAGCCAATTGTTGATTATCAAGATCTTTCCTCTTCTGTAACTGTATAGTAACCATCTGCCTTTGCCTCAGTGTGTCAGGATTACAGTCTGTTAACTATGTATCTTGATATTTTTCTTTTTTTTTCCTCCGTTGTTTCCACACTTAACATTTTATAAAATGCCTACAGGGAAATTGATTTCCTGTAGCATTTGGTAGACTACTTGTGCCTCAGCTATTGTGTTGTTCGTAACTACTCGCAACAAATTGTTCTTTGCTAGAGAAGTAGAAAGAACACCTCAATACTATCTTAACTTTGCTATGAAAGTATTCTTGTTTAATGTGTTAAGAGACAATACTTTCCAGTACTGGCTTTTAAAAATGAAAATGCTTTTAACTTTCTCTTTCATGGTTATTAACTATGCCCAGAGTCTTCATTTTAATTACCACAATGCAGTACTCCAATTCTCTTATTTGCTTCATTACCTTTTCTGCTTTGGTTGAGAAAATAATTTTAGAGAAATAAAATCAGACTGTTTCCAATACAATGAAATGCTTTCACCACACTGTTAATGAATCTCTTCTTCGTTATAACACAAAGCTAGATGTTGCAGACCTTTTTAAACAAACAAATTAAAAACTTGTTTATTCTTATGACTAGAGCAGACAAAGAATACAGTAAGATTTAACTTACCTGGCTCATTCCTTTAGTTTTTCTGACCTCTCTTCATTGGAAATAGAAGATGTCTATGGCTTAACTCCATCCTGGAGAAGGAGTGTTGTTAGTTGCTGGAAGGGTCCTTAAATGTAAGACCTGAAACCATGAAACTACCTAGAAGAAAACATAGAGGAAAAGCTCCCTGGACATTGTTTTTGACAATGAGTTTTTGGATATAACACTAAAAGCAAAAGCAACAAAAGTAAAAATCAGCAAGTAACTACAGCAAACAAAAGAACTTCTGCACAGCAAATGAAATCATGGACAAAATGAAAAGGCATCCTGTAGAGTGGGAGAAAATATTTGCAAACCATGTATCTGATAAAGGGTTAACATTCAAATTATATAGGGAATTCAACTCAATAGCAAAAAAACAAAAAGCCTAACTAAAATTTGGACTAAGGATCTGGATTGACATTTCTCAAAAGAAGACCTACAAATGATAAAGAGATCACTAATCATCAGGGAAATGCAAATCAAAATTACAATAATAAATCACCTCATACATGTTAGAAAGGCTATTATCAAAAAGATAAAAGATAACAAGTTTTGTAAAGGATGTGGACCAAAGGGAACTCTTGTACAGTATGAAGATTCTGTTTTCCATAATGGCTGTACCAATTTACATTCCCACAGTGGTGTACAAGGGTTCCTAGAACTACTGCTGATACAGTAGCCCCACTTCTCAGGAGTATATATCTGAAAGAAATGAAATCACTATCTCAAAGAGATCCTGCACCCCCTTGTTCACTGCAGCATTATTCAAAATAGTCAAAATATGGAAACAACCTATGTGTCTGTCAGTGGATAAATGGATTTTTAAAAAGATGGTATATGTACATTCCATATACACAATGGAATGTTCTTCAGCCACAAAAGAAAACCTGCTTTTCAAGATAGATGAACCTGAAGGTTATTATGCTAAGTGAATAAGACACAGACAAATATTGCATGATCTCATATGTGCAATCGAAAAAAAAGTCAAATTCATAAAAGCAGAGATCATTACAGTGGTTACCAGGAGAAAGGAGATGGGGGAAATGAGATGTTGACCAAAGGGTCTGAAGGTTCACTCATGTGGGATGAGTAAGTTCTAGAAATCTAATGTACAGTATGTTGACTGTAATTAATAATACTGGCATACCTGAAATTTGTTAAGAGAGTTGATCTCAAGAATTCTCCCCACCAAAGAGTAAATTGTATGTGAAGTGATGGATATGTTAATTAGCTTGATTGTGGTAATCTTTGCCTAGTGTGTATATATGTACGTGTGTGTATATACACACACACGTATCAACATGTTTGTATGCCTTAAATATATACAGTTTTTATTTGCCTAGTATACATATATCCACAAGGCTAGGGGAGTGACCAGGTAAGTGCTCTGAGCCTACACTTCTTGTTGAATTTTATATTAAAGATACCATGGGAGGATGGATAAGAACACTGAACAATAGATTGGGAGAGCTGAATTCTAAATTCTGGCTTCATTGCCACCCATTTATTTTTGTTACTGTTGGTGTAACATCACCTTTGTCTCCCTACATGCAATTCAATTGAACGAATAGTTATGGAGCGTTTACTCTTTGCAAGAGATTTCTGGAGATACTATGTCCAGTTTATATTGACTAATTTTTGTTTGTTTGTTGTTAATTTAGCCTTTTTCTACAATGCTTTTGTTCTGTAGTAAATCTAAACAGATAAGTGGGGAAAATTACATGGTAGCTGGAAAATTTTTCTCTGAAGAGTCTTTTACTTGTGTATATTGGTAATCTAAATAGTTGTGGCAAAAGACTTTATCGGTGATTTAATTTAAAAGCCACGGAATCGGTACTATTTTGTAATGTTACATCATTAATTCAAAATTACTACTAACTTATTAAATGAAAGTAGTGAAAACTTCTAAATCTTAGCAGTGCCTACATAATATAAGAATAACTGTTTAACTGATTTAAAATTATTCTTTTTAGCAAAGTAGAAATTACACTGGCTTCCTAATTTGAAATATGTTCAATAGTAACTATTTTCATATTTTAACCAAAGTAAAAAAGACTAAAATATTTTAGCATTATGATGCTGCCTTTAGTGAATTAGTAATCATTTAGGTTTAAGAGATGCTGCTTCTATTAGTGTACCATCTTTGAGGCACATTGATTTCTATATATACTTCTCAGTTTTGATTTACAGGATAATGAGAACAAATAGGGCTGTCTTGGCTACAGAATTATAACTGTAAAAGTGTTCCATAACAGTGTTGGCTCTTAAAGGTCCATGATTGGGCCACCTTGTAGCACTAAATGCAAAAAATACTGCATTTGTCCAATGTGAAATCATGTCTCTTGAGATTATGAGGGTAAATGAGATAGTATGTTTGAATTAGCTGTGAGCATATACCATGTCATTTAGTTTCATGGTATCTCTGAGAAGGAAAGATGAGTGAAAATAAAGAGATTGTGGAGGGAGGTAATTTTTGTCACAATTTTAAATTAACAAGATGAATCAAAATTGCACAGTTTAATTCATAACAGAGCCTGAATTAGAACAAAATTCTACCTTAAACTTCTCTATGCAAACTAGAGTATGTTGTTTCAAGTTATTTTGATAAATTTACCTCCTATTTCTAAAACTTGAATAATTGCAAGGAAGAAGAATATATGTGCCTATTAATGAATCTGACTTTAAGAAGACCCTGTATATAAAAATCCCACATTATAAATAGAGTTTAGAGAGTTTATAATTTTACTCTGCTCTTAACTATCATTCTTTACAATACGGACTCCTATTTAATAGTGAAAGAAGTACTTTTACTTATCCTTTCAGAAACACAATAAATTTTATTTTTTAAAGTTTAGCTTAAATACAGTTTTATTTATAACCCTTTCTCGTCCAGCTGTGATTTTTTTTCCTCTTCTATTCCTTAATTTCTTGTTTATCACAGTCTTACAACATTTAAGTTGCCTGTTTATATTATTTATATATGATTTCTTATTCTGTTGGATTGTCCTCTCCTAAGTTTTGTTGTATATATTAAATGCTTAATAGATACTTATTTAATGAACAAAAGTTCACCTATACGTGATCAGTGAGTGATGCTCAAGACAGAAGGAGGGAGAAGTGAGTGAGAACTCTCCCAGGGGACTTAGGAAGGAGGTATTTTCAATCTGTATTTCCCCGTCTTCTACTCCCAAATGAGAAGTACTTCCTAGTGGCACTTCTGCTGGAAGTGTATCATATGCTACGCATACACATGTGGGGTGTGTGTGTGTGTGTGTCCGTGTGTGTGTGTGTGTGTGTGTGTGTGGTGAGTGTGGTGAGTGGAGACTATCATAAAAGGGAGGAAGGGGAAAGATGGAAAGAATCACCATATAGAACAAAGCAATATGCCTGCATTCTTAGATAACTGGTAGAGAAATGTAGAAGAAAGTGCATTAGGCACACTAGAAGCAATTTAAAAACAGGTTTTATCATCAGAAATAGCTACTCTGTTAAAGTGTGAGCATAATTAAAGCTGTTTTTATAGTACAGAGGCCTTTCTGTATATTCTTGCTTATGGATAAGACATACCTTCAAGCCTTTTGCAGACAAAGTGTAAAAACAAGGATCAGTAGTAATTGATAAAGGCTATTTGGCAAGAAATTTTGAAGACTATGCATACATACATATGCATGCCCATGTGTGTGTAACAACAGTTTGTTTCCCTTTTATAGACTCCTATAAATCTCTGTGCTACTCGGCTGTGGTGGATAACAAAAACTTAGGTCAGATAAAGGGGTTTCCCTGTAAGGTTTCTTTACATCTGAATAAGTCCCTGCCCACCTCAGAATTGTTGCTTTGTTTACCTTATTACCATCTGCTTGGTTTTTTTTCTACATACTTATTCTGGTGAGCCTAATCTTGTGTTAGAAACACATAGGATTTTTTTCTTTCTATTTCTCACTCTGTCTGTCTTTTATGAACAAGATCTTGAGAATTTTTCACACTTTTAAATATTTTTGTAAAAAAAAATGGGCTGTGGCTCTGCACTTCTTCAGTGCTTTATTTACTGTTCTCATTCTAGTCATTCAGTTTTTCTTCTCTTATTGCTAACCTTGGAGTCTTCCATTGATTACTCTGTAAATATGTAGACTTTTTCCATTCCAGAACCAACATAGTAGATTTCTTTCCTTTCTACATGTTACTTATGACTTAACAGAGAGATTGAATACAGTCTCAATTTAGCTTGAATTAAGGCACATTAAAACTCTTGAATGAAGCTTCATTTCATAAACTGTTCATGTCTATCTTTCTCTTAGGACTCAGTTCTTATGCTTGAAGCATTGTTTTCTAATTAAACTCAGGAAACACAGATTCCTTTTCTGTGTCTTAAATGCAGATATGTCTTCTTATTATAAAAAAAAGTCTAGTTTCAAACATTTAATTATTCTGTTTCTTCACTTTTTTTCCTTAAAATATGAAGGTTAATATGTGATGTAATAGGGTATATTACATGTGAGGTATATGGCATATATATATATGTATATATATATATACAATTCTATATATTGAAAAACAGTTCTAAAAGAAAAAAGTTATTGAAAAATATATAAAGAATATTTTCTTTTTCATTCATATGAATTTAGAAATACTCATGTGCTGCATTTCTTAAAATCACGAAAAATCTGACAAATGTTGTGTTCTTTATTTGCCCTGTTGATAAACTATTGAGTTAATAATAAAGCTATGGATCATTTTGAGAGTGTTACTTATTCCCAGGATCCTTATATAATATTGGATAGAGAGTAAATGATATTGGTCTCTCAATAACATATCACCTATCCTTCTGTTCTTCTCAAATCTTTTGTTGCTAAACCAACTGGAGTCTTAAGTGAAAAAGTCTTAAGTGAAAAGAATCAGCAACTCTAGTACTTGATTGGGGGAACAGTATTGATCAAATCTTGCCAAATTTTATCTGGACTTTCTCAGACTTATGAGGGCTCTACCTCTTCAGAAGGCTCTTGATGCTATAGGTTATATTTTGATCTAAAAAGACCAGCCTCAGTGGCACATTTGAGTGTAAAAATTACCTCTTCTGAAAGCAGCTGTGCTGCATTTTCCCTTCTCAGCTTTTCCTTCAGAATCATTTTATATCTTCACCTTCCTAGCTTTTGTTTCTGGGGCTCTGCTTGACAAAACAGATGATACCCTTGGAAAATAGCTGTAGATTTGTGGTTTGGAGACTGCCTTTTTTCAAGTCTCATATAAATTGAAAACTGGTTACTTTGCTTCTTACTTTGTGAGAGAAAAGATTCTGTTCCTGAAGGCACCCATCCTTTCTCTTACCTTGCAGACAGAACAGCTTAAAACTTCTAATTTAAAGTCCTTGTCAAAACAAAATTTTATTTGAAGAACTAAGATGCCTAGAGATATTTAACAATAGCCCATACGAATTACAGCAGAGTTGAAACTTTAGAATAAAAACAAAGTCTCTCATTACCTAACCCTATTACACCTACTGTTAGATAATATTAAGTGTTTTAACAGTTACTATTTTTTATAGCAAGGTACACAAATATAAAAGGCACCTCCTGATTAAAAATTGGCATAACAATGGTTGGGCAGATGGGTGAAATAGATAATATTTTAATAATGTTGTTTGGTGACAAATGGTGACTACACTTATCATGATGAGCGCTGAGTAATGTAAAGAATTGTTGAATTATTATGTTGTATACCTGAAACTAACATTACACTGTATGTTAATTATACTTCAAAGATTAAAAAATTGGTATAACACAGCCTCAAGACAGCCAATGTAGAACATATTCTACATTTTATTGTGAAAATTACTAGTAGCTATCATCATTAGTTTTAAAAAAAAATAAGTTTTGTAACTGACATTTTATAATTGTTGAACTCACATTTTTTTATTCAGTGGTTTCACTTCCATAATGAAAAAGTGCATTTTGTTTGTGATATCTAGAACTCTGTGGAGATAGTTGGAATTAATAGGTGAATTACAGTTTTTCATTTAAAACGATTTAAGTTTCACCTGGGAAGGTAAACTCAGAGTGCGAGTATAGCTGGCATAAATAAATTATCTTGCTTCTTGCATAATGATCTCATCAATGTATGCAACTTTAAATTCAGAGATGATCATGCTTGCATATTCTGAGTGATGGAGAAGTGAAAGGTTATTTTTTTTTTATGTAACTGCTTAATTTCATATTTAGTGGTGTTCCCTAAGCAACTGTTCTTTTTCACTGCCATCTCTCTAAAATAAATGTTCAGTGGTTTCTTTGAAATTCAATCCTTAAAGCTGGCTTTTTTGCTTAGTAAAATACACTGGATCAATCTTGGCTTATTATATGATTTTTGACACTTGTCACTTATAAAGAGAAGATGGCCTCTCTTCACCTTCGTCTTTCTCCCTGATAGAACCCCAAGGACTGCAGCAAAGCCAAGAAGCTAGTATGTAATATCAACAAAGGCTGTGGCTATGGCTGTCAACTCCATCATGTGGTCTACTGCTTCATGATTGCATACGGCACTCAGCGAACACTCATCTTGGAATCTCAGAATTGGCGCTATGCTACTGGTGGATGGGAAACTGTGTTTAGACCTGTAAGTGAGACCTGCACAGACAGATCTGGCACCTCCACTGGACACTGGTCAGGTAAGAAGCTTGAGCAGTATTTCACATCTCTGGGCTGAACTTCCATGTTTGAAATTATCAGATTTCTAGGCACAGCTTTATGGCTCATGCTAATCTTTTTCTCTGGATCCATGACTGTTCAAAATAACCAAGGTAAAATCTAGAACGATATTTTATTTAAAATGTGCTGTATGACCTATTTAATTTCTGATGTTCATTTTTATCTGGACTTAGCAAAACCACTAAGTTTTTTTAAGGAATGACATTTACTCTTACTGAACTTATTTGATACACATAATTATCTAATTTGATACTCATAATTATCTAATAAGGTAAGTCGATATATGAGAATCTTCTGCACACCTGAGAGTCTATTAAGACACTGTCTTCTGATTGAGTAGGTCTGCGGGGGGAGGGGGGCTGTGTGCTGAGAATTTGAATTTCTAACAGAGTTTCTGAGTCCAGGGACCACACTTTGAGAACCACTGAGCCAGACCATGCAGGTACCTTTTTATCCATTTCACAGTAGAGGACAATGAAACCCAGTTTGCTTTTGCAATTTTCATTTTATTCAAGAAACAGTTAATGTGAGTAAGATACTATGCTAGACATTATAAGAGGTATAAAGATCATTAAGAAATTTTCTTTATTTCCAAGAATTTAGTAATAGAGGAAGTAGAATATAGAGTTTCTCACTGCTAATCTACTGTTCTTTCTACAATGATGATCTTTGAACAAGGTCTAAAGGTGGGCTACCTTTGTTAAAATCCTCACTTTATCAGTTTGTAATCTTGGGCAAGTTACTTAACCTTAGGCCTTAGTTCTCTCATCAGTAAAATGAGAGATAATAATTTACTTACCTCTTCGAGTTGTTGGTTAAATTAAGCAAAATAATGTATGTAATGCACTTAGCATAGTACTTGAACATGAACTCTAGTACATATTAGCTGTTGTTAATGGCCTTTATTCATTGGATAAATATACGATAGAGTACATACAGCTTGGCAGACACTGAACTAAGTTTAGTAGGTGAAATCCTAAGGAAGGCAATACACTATCTCTGCAGTTTCGTCTTGTGGGAAGTCAAAATCTTTTCAAAAGGCTGAGGCATCTCTGTTAATATAATTTCTCATGGAGCTGAGCATCTTTTTTCACAAGTTTAAAACACTAGATGTGGAATAAGAAGCTATGTCATTGGCAAAGTGAGTAACTTTAGTTCCTTTGTTTCTTTTTACCTCTGTTGGAAAATAACAGATAATATCTGACTCTTCACAGAAGTGCAGGAAAGTTCATTGGGTAATTTTTTTTTAAAATGCTTTATTTCTGAGAGAGAGAGAGACAGCATGAGCAGGGGAGGGTCAGAGAGAGAGGGAGACACAGAATCTGAAGCAGGCTCTAGGCTCTGAACTAGCTGTCAGCACAGAGCCCGACGCAGGGCTTGAACCCACAAACCGTGAGATCATGACCTGAGGTGAAGTTGGATGCTTAACCAACTGAGCCACCCAGACGCCCCTGGGTAATTTTTATAAAATGTTTTAAGTTACTCTGTAAAGGGTTCTATATGAATTTAAAGTATTATTTTGTGATCTTAGTTTTGTCTTAGGATGATTTAGGAGCCTTATTGTATATATCAATACATTTTTTTCTTTGTAACCCCAAATTTTATTTTTTATTTTTTTAAGTTTTTTTTTTATATCTTTATTTCATTTTGAGAGACAGAGAGCGAATGATGGAGAGGCAGAGTGAGAGAGAGGAAGTCACAAAATCTGAAGCAGGCTCCAGGCTCTGAACTGTCAGCACAGAGCCCGATGCGGGGCTCGAACCCACAGACTGTGAAATCATAACCTGAGCCAAAGTCGGACACCCAACCAACTGAGCCACCCAGATGCCCCTGTAGCCCCAAGTTTTAAAGTGAACCTCTTACTCTAGAACCTTAGCTGAGCTTTAATTTTGAGGTTATATCTTCAATTAATCTGGTCTGTAGTTCACAGCTAGTGCAAACAGATTAGATATCAAGGTTAAGAATATACAGGAAAAGCAGTTCTGTCAAACTGATTGTGGCTAACTTTTTCATTTTGGAAACTTACTTTAAACTTCAAGCCTCTTTGATTGTGGAAGTACATAGCCAGAATAGGGCAATGTTCTTGTGTTTACCTGTTTCTAGGGAGGGGCAACTTTTGGAATTGTAGTCAGTTAATAGAAAAGTAAAATTGGCCTCTCTAGTCTTAACCAAATTTAGTATATAACTTGGCCTTGCCTAGAAGCTACAACTAGTTATTTGGTTTGATTTTTAATCCTTTCTCCTGCGTTTTGTAGTCTGTAGTGGCAACTACAAGATATGAAGGTTAAACAGGCTTGGATTTGAAACATGCAGAATTTCTTAAAGTTTTAGTTAAACAGGTTCTAGAAATCATCCTTCTTTTATTTATGAGGATTCTAAGGCCTAGTAGATACCAGGTGATTTATCATGCAGCTTATAAATGGCAGAACTTTGGTTGGCACATTGACTTCCACCTACCCTCAGTCTGCATCCTTCCCAATGAACTCAGGCCAAATACCTTACCAATTAGAACAATGACAGGCATAGAGACTGTGCTGAATGTCAAGGAACTAAATAAAATTACCGATTTTATTTACTACCCTCCATCCTATAACTTTTTCCAAACCTTCCATATAATTTCCAGTACTTAAGCATTATCAGTGGTATTTTCTTCTCAATCATTCGCAGTCCCTGATTTTAAAGAAGTCATTTTATCGTGGTAACACAGAATTATAATTTTAATTAATAGGTCTTTCTTTTATCACTACAGGTATTGTATAAAATCATATATTTTTCTTTGTACTAGCAAATTAAACTGTGCCTGTTGGACACCTTTAATTAATTAAATTAGTGATTATTTTCAGTATGCTTGCAGAACTCATTGTAACTAAAATAATTTAGTTGCTAATCTTGGATATAAAAAAAGGAAGAGATTTATGTTTGAGCTTAGAATATGTTATTTTTATGAAAGCTGTGGTAGCCATCCACTTCTGTTTCTGTTTATATCCATTATCTGTATATGTACCTTTTGGAGAAACTAGCCTATTTTTAGAATTAGAGGAAACAGAATGAATTTTAATAAGCTCTTTAACATTAATTCTTCAGTTAGCCATAAATCAGCTTCTACATCTGTTATTGTACTGACTTGTATAAAGAATCTTGGGATATTTCCCCTGGCACCATTGCCATGAAATTATTATTGTTTATACACACTTGACATGATGTGCCTGCAGGTGGAATTCAGTGGTTTCTATTGAAATCTGTCACCAGTACAGGAATTAGTATGCACATCTGATCATTTCAGTAGCTAAATCATACCTCGTTGTAGGTTGAGTTGTTTTTCTCCTTCATTATATATAAAACCATATCCTTTGTAGTAGGTAATTTGGTTAAGTGAAGCAAAATATTCAAAATTATGCTTCCAGTTAAAAATAATAATAATATTTCCCATCACCTGTAGATGTTGTGTCTGTTCTAAATTTGCTGATAAAATGGTCAGTTTATTTTCCTATATCACAAGATGTTTCCTAAACCTGAACTAACTCCATGATTCTTCCAAATAGATTCCTTATGATAATTCAGAATGGAATCTTGGTACTTAATGGTTTGAAGTATCTTTCAACAATTAATTAATTTTTTAAATATATATTAACTATGTCAGGCTACTATGATGACCAGCTTCTAAAATGCTTATCTAGTTGATATAAATACTCTTGAGTAGATACTTAGCAACAAAGAACTGCAACCATTTAAACTTAGTTCTCTACTGTTTTTTCCATTCTAAAAATTAAACATTTATTCAGATTAGCAGTTAAAACACTTTGGCTGTTTTGTATTTCCTTCTATTGTCTTTTCTCACTGTCCTAATAAATATGTAGTAAATTGAACTAACTTAATTTGGTAAATCTAATTATAAAATTTTCTTTTAAATGAAAATAATGACTAGTAACAAAAAAAATTTCTAAATATGATAAAATTTAATTCCCTGGAGATGCCTGATTTAAGTACATCTTCAGGTAGATTACCATTTGCTATATTCAGTTATCTAAACTTGGTGGTTACCCTCTCTCCATACCTCATTTCAAAAAGGTTTTGCACAAAGAGTTTTACTTGTCATCCTTATATGGAGACAATCTTAAAATAAAAGTAATTTAGGAAAACCACCTGCTGTGTTCTAGGCACCATGCTGGACTATGTGAAGAAGACAGATAGTCCCTGCCCTGTCAGGGGCAACCTAGGGAGAAAGGCAGGCAGCCAAATGGACCACTAAAATATGTTATGATATAGGTAAGTTGATAGGTCTCCAAAGCACTTACCTAATACACATTTGGCATTTTTCTGGAAGAAAAGACTTTTATTTATTTATTTTTAAATATTTATACATTTTTGAGAGAGAGACAGAGAACAAGCTGGGGCAGGGGGCAAGAGGGGGACAGAGGATCTGAAGTGGGCTCTGCACTGACAGTAGAGAGAGTCTGATGTGGGGCTCAAACTCACAAACCACAGGCTCATGACCTGAGCCAAAGTCAGACTGACGGACCCATCCAGGCACCCCTGGGATAAGTGACTTTTAAGCTGAGACCCAAAGTATGAGTAGGAGTCAGCCAGGTAGAGATTTGGTAGAAGAATTTTCTTCATTGTAGAGTTCATTGTAGAGATTGATTTTTGAGAGACTAAAGTTTTGGTTTGAAAATGTGCCACACAGTTTCTGTTTGATGGTTGTATGATTTTGTTCCTCCCTAAAACCAACGGGTCTTAATTCAAGACTCAAAGTTCTTTGGTTTGCTTTTGCATCAGAGAGGGCAAAAATTGGCTTTCAGCTGGCTCTTGATGTTAGCTAGGAACCATTAAACTTTTTTTTTAATTAAATTATTGTTTCATTTTTAATGTTTTTTAGAGTTTACTCTTGGTAAAATTTTAAAAATTAACAAATACTACAAAGTCATAAAGCTCAGGAAAAAACAACATAATATTTTTATTGATTAACTATGTAAAACACTTCTATAATGCTATTTTCCTTGCATTTAAAAATTGGATAATTTATATGATAACAGTTTTGCATTATCATTTTACATGAAAACAAAAGAAGGGTAATTCAGTCTTCTAGCTTGGTTAATCAAATTATTTTTCAAATTTTATTGAGATATAATTCATATAATACTGTATTAGTTTAAGGTGTACAACCTATAATTTGATATAGGTGTACATTGTGAAGATATAGTTAATGCAGTAGATTTAGTTAATATCCATCATCTCACATACTTACTTTTTTTTCTTGTGATAAGAACTTTTAAGATTTACTCTTTTAGCAACTCGCAAATACAGAGTACAGTATTGTTCACTATATTCAGCATGGTGTACATTATATCCCCAGAACTAATTTATCTTTTAATTGTAAATTTGTACCTTTTGACCTCCTTCGCACTTTCCCTCCATCCCTACCCTTCCCTATCTCTGGCAACTACCAATCTGTTCTTTGTTTCTGTGAGTTCAGTTTTTTTAGATTCCACATACAAATGAGATCATACAGTATTTGTCTCTCTCTCTGACTTATTTTCACTTAGCCTAATGTCCTCAAGGTCCATCCATGTTATCACAAATGCTGGGATTTCCTTCTCCCTCATGACAGAATAATATTCATGTGTGTGTGTATTTTCTTTATCCATTCATCCATCGGTGGATATGTACGTTGTTCCTATGTCTTGGCTATTGTGAATAATGCTGCAGCGAACATGAAGGTGCAGTGATTTCATTTCCTTCAGGTACGTATCCAGAAGTGGGATTGCTGGATCAACATGATAGTTCTACCATTAAACTCTTTAAGCCAATATCTCGTCTTATATCAAAAGGAAAATCTTTAGCAAGCAAAGCACAAATTAAATTATACTTCAAATTTTCCTGTGAAACTAATATTTTTAACTTTTGTAAAAATACTAACATGTCTATTAGAATTATCTAAATGGTCCAGCCAGGGTATACCCTTAATAATGGCTAATCTCATGTTGATATTGATTAATAAAGTGGTTCAGAGTCTATAGACATAATATACCTATTAGGATAGACTATGGGTATGCTACTGTGTGGCATTTTTACAATAATATTTTCAACTTTTTATGATTGATTAATAGAGACTCCAAATAAGTGCAAATAATATTTTAGACCCTTCTGCTGCAAAAACATCTTGGTTTCTCTGGTTAGGTAATGCAACAGAGGAAAAGATCCTGGACTGTGAGTTTTACCATATCGGATCTCACTTCTGTTATTTTTAGCCTTCTGAATTTTGGCAATTAATTATAGCTTCTGAACTTCAGTTTTGCTCTACAAAAAGCTCCTGATACACAATACCTACCTCCCTATCAACTTTTATAGGCTATAATCACAAGGGAAAGTTATTAAAAGCTATAACAGGTATTAAGATGATTTTCGCATACAGTTTATTTTCATTGTGTATGTTTGGTCCCCAGATTTTAAAACACAAACATGACAATGGACTATATTGTTAGATTATAACTTGCAACAACAGGAAAGTTATCTTTTTACTCTAAGGTGAAAATCAAGCCTCTAGAGGAGCTTCATATAGCTTTTCCTTTCTAAAATTACAGAATTAAATGAAAAAATTGAAAGAGAACCAGAGAGGAGAAAACTTCTGAGAATAACTTATAGACATTAAAACATCTCTGTGCTTAGTAGGCCCACCATTTAATCATAATAAAATTCTGTACCAAACAGTCTTCCCTGCAGCTACCCTAACCTCCATCTCAATATTTTTTCTATACCAACACACCTCAGATAGAAGATTTACTCCCACCTATAATAGTGGCTAACAGTAGTTAGTGATTTTTAAACTACGTGAGTTTGGGGCCAAGAGGTGGCGACACAGGGAGAACGGCTTGGAGAGTGAGTTGTTGCCATACATGGTTGAAAAGCTAGCTGTCCATGTTTCAAGATTCTAATGGGTTTCTCTGCCATACATTCCAGTCCTCTTAGAATTACTGACCTAAACAAGTATCATTGCAGGTACATAAGGACTTTAGTTTCAACATATATGACTTCTGTTTTGCTATTCATGGTTCATAAAAGAAAGATCTTTGTTTTAGCAATGTAAAATACCAGTCAGATTATACGTGTGTCTCAGAAGAACTCAAACTGCTTTTCACTGTGACATTTCCTTTATCTTCAGCTTCCCACTTAAGGGCATAAAAAGACATGTATCAGTTATAGTTAGGAAATACAGAAATACAGGATTAGGGAACTGAAGCTTTGTCCACACAACAGCCTTGCCCAGGGTGAGCCCACATAGATGTTTATTTCCAAATTTAGCCTACAAGTGCTTCTCAAATTGAGTTACATGTAAACTTGGAAAAAGTGAGTCAGAGGTTTATAAACTGCCAGGATAAACATGGTAAATTTTCCTGAAAATTGATACAATTTTATTTGCTGGTGTATAAGTTAAATTATTTTCAAATAATAAAACAAACAGAATATGTAATGGTGTAAAATGAAAAATTTGATGAAGCATCAAACTTTAGCCCATTGGTTTAGACCAGGCTTCATACTCTTAATAGTATCTAAGTTTACTCTCCTCTGCTATTAGGAGCATTTTGATGAAAAACTTTTAAGAAGTACCATTCTGTATTTGAATTTTTAGTTTATCTTTAAGGGGAAACTCCAGAGGGCGATAGGCCTTAGGTGTTCTGGGCTACTTACACAATGCCAAGCACTCGATCAGAGCACAGTAAATGCAACAAAAGAAACAAATCAAACCCACCTCTCCTGCATCGTGGTCCAAATCTGTTATCCTACAAGCTGTGTAAAGCACTTTTGCTAAATTATAGATTTTGTTTTTTAAAATAAATGTTTATCACTAAGAATTAATCTTTTTAGCAATATATTCTGGCCTTTTTAGACAAGGTTCTGGCAGAATGAGTTCAGAGATGAAAAGAGTTACGATTTAGAAGTAGCAATACATAATTAGCATCAAAGTCACTGTGGAGTGGAAACAATTTCATTGGCAAAGTTTTTGAAAATCCCTTTAAGTCTAGTTAGAACATATCCAAGGATGCTAGACCTAGAAATAGAATTCAGGTGCTCTTATTCCCTGTGGGATGTCTGGGCCACATAGCCATGATATCTGTCTCAAATTATCAGTGTTTTTACACCTTTATGCTACAAGTGTGTTTCTTAAAGATTTGCTATAAATGAATTATTATAAATCAAGTTATATTTTAAACATTTTAGTGGAGCTTTGTAAAGGATTCCCCAAGGAAATCCTTTCCTAAAGTAAAGAATCTTTCTCCTAATATGATCTAGTAGTCCCCCGATTCATCACTTGTGTTTGTTTCCTTCCTCCCTCCCTCCCTCCCTCCCTTCCTTCTTTCCTTCCTCCTTCCCTCCTTTGCTCCCCTCCCTCCCTCCCTCCCTTCCTTCCTTCCTCTTTCAAATATTTGGATTTTTCTGTTTTCCTGAGGCACAACTATGTAAGTCTTTGAGGCTCTGTGGATCTTTGGATCCACATAGCAAAGTATATAAAAGGAAGAATGCAGTCTTTCAGTAGCATTTTGATAAAAGTTCTATGTGTTTAAAACATGTAGATCACATTCAAGTTTAGAATGGTTCTGCAAATAAGATAACTGTTGAAATGCTAAAGAAAGTTAAGAATGCCTCCTAGCTCTTTTGGTTAATTTTATATGCAAGAGTTCTGGGTATTATATAAATCTAGAATTTTCTTATCTTTCTTCCTCATGTTTGTGTAAATAATAGGGTAATCCTATGGAATAGGAAAAAATAATAGTCCATGGTCTTTAGTAGAATGATATATATCCTTTTTTTCCCCCTCCAAAAGGATGTTGCTGAGTAAGAAGGCTCAGTAGAGGTTTATACATTAGTAACAGTATAGAATATATTTTATGCACATGCAATTTAAATAATAGACTTTCCTTCTCACACATTTTCCTTATCTTTAGCAGAAGGTCAAAAGCAGATTACAGAATTATAAACATCCCTAGCTGATACTTTAGGGATCAGTATTTTTTCTCCTATTTTGCTTCCCAGAAAGCAAGGAATAAAAATTTTCCTGACAATATTGAAAAGAATTAGATCTGAGTTCCCTACCTTTTCCAAAAGAGATACTCCTTTTCATTCAATTAAAGTTTAATCTACTAATATAAGTAGCCTTTAAACAATGCAGATTGTATTCCCTAGAAGCAAGAAATTGCAGATAGTAATGCTGTAAGTCAAATTGATTTTCCCAAAAGACATTTACAGTTAGGATTATTATAATTCCTGATTAAAAATTATATCCATCTTACATTTGTTAAAGTATAACTGCTATACAAATACTGCATATTTACTTAGGTATAAATATAAATTAGATATAAATATGCATTTATATTTATAATATTTTTTATAATGAAGTTTCTGAACATGAATCACCCACATAAACAGGGTGGTTCACTAGATATCAAGTAAACTTTTGAGTGTTTCTAGATTCTGTAGGAGATATAAAGATAAGAGCCAGTCCTTCAGGAATTTGCATTGAGTATGTTAAAAACCTATAAATCTGTAAATTTAACAGTGTAAGTGTCATGAGGTGTCATGAGAGAGGTGTAAAGTTCTGTAGGTCATCAGAGTATAGAGAAACTGTTTCTGGCCAAAGGAATTAAAGGCATCACTGGAAGCATAGGCTAAACCTTTAAAGAATAAGAAAAGGCATAGTCTATAAAGAGTCAGTGTCATTGTTTTAGAATCAGGAGTTATTAACTGTATGAATTTAGTGTCCCACAACCTTTCTTAATATCTGTTCAGTGTACTCTATGGAATTATGAAGACTCAAAGTGATACTGTATTTGACAATGCTTTATATATAGTTTAAACCGCCGTATGTGGTTTTATTAGCACTTTAGCTTTATGGGAACAAAGCAAAATAATAACATAATTAGGTCATGAGATTTTAGCAAAGGCTTCTTTTGAAAAACTTTTAATAACCAACATTAATGAAACTTAGAAGTAAGGACTCAATGGACACCTGGGTGGCTGAGTCTGTTGAGCATCTGACTCCTGATATCAGCTCAGGACATGATCCTAGGGTTGTGGGATCAAGCCCTGTGTCAGGCTGCACACTTAGCGTGGGGTCTGCTTAGGACTCATTCTCTCTGTCTCTCTCTGTCTGTCTGTCTGTCTCTCTCTCTCAAAAACAAGTACTCAATGGCTTTTTGTGAAGCTCATTCAGAAATGTAAATGAAAACAGAAGAGATATAAAGTACGATAGAGAGACAAAGGAAAGATAACCATTCGCTTTGCTCACCCTCTATAAAAAGCCAGGCTTTGTTCCCCAACCCACGTGAGGACCATTCCCTACTCTTGGGTTTTACCAAGATTCCTCAGTAAAATCCCAATGTTTAAACTAATTGGGCACCAGCAATATCCTGTGAAGGAAACCTGACCAATTCCCCTTAGTTTGGGGGACTAAATTGCCTTCTTAGCTAGAGCAGTGACCCCAATTAGAAAACCTTCCTGACAAAGCAGTTAGTCTTCCGTTAGTTCATCTGTCTAAGCTGATAGGATGATGATTTGGGGAGGGAAGAGGGGGGTTGGAATAAAACATACTGTCTTTGGAGCTCTGTTATTTAAGGTAATACTAAGAGAAAGAAGATTTCTGGGAAGGTTCTGTTCTGTGGGAGCTGTGTCAAAATTAATGCTTAGGAATCTGAACATACCCAAGATGTTAATTTTTAAGTAACTTGCCTAAAAGTAGAGGTAGACTTTGGCGAAGAAGTTTTTTCAAAAGACTAACAATGGAATTGAGCAAATCATAAGGATCCAAATATTGGAAATACATAAAAATAAGGGACTTGGACTGACCATCCCTCTGGTACCTTACCTGTCTGTTGACTAGATGGAACTAGATATGCCAGATCAACAGAGATTTATGTTTAGGTGAACAATCCAAAACACCATATTGAAGCACTGTAGCATATTACTGTCCTTGCTAGTTTGGGGAGATTAAATACCTTATTTGAAGTTATTTTTATTCTAGGAGGGTACAGTATGTCTTGACTGTGGCTAAGAATGGACTGCCCTAAAACACTCCAATGGGATTTTGAGGCATAATGAAAAAAAGTAGTTGATAAAAGGGTTAATTACCAGTATTTTTCTTTCTCTGTTGCCACTGCCCACCTTGCGATATCCACTGAAATTTGACATGAGACAAATGGAATTGGGGAGTAGGCTGATTTCATAGCTGTTTCTGCTTCTACTCCTGGCCAGTGTTAATCCATACAATTCAGAATATCCAATAGTAGGATTGGCAAAAGTAGACATTGTACTCTGTGTCCCCCTTTTTTAAGATTATGTCCAATATGAACCATGGGTCCCCCCAGATTGAGTTTTAGAATCTATAGAGCATTCCATGTACATCTTTTGGGAATGTCTAGCCATTAGGACCTGGATTGAGTTTAGAGGATAAGATAGCCTTTGAAGAATATGATTTCTATATTTTAAAAGTAATGTGGTATTTCTATTTCAGAGGAAAGATTATTTTATGGTAGGACCAATAAGAGTTAGCAAGAAATTGGAGAAAAAGGAACACTCTTGCACTGTTGGTGGGGATGCAAACTGGCACAGCCACTGTGGAAATCAGTATGAAAGTTCCTCAAATAGTTAAAAATAGTACTACCCTATGATCCAGTAATCACACTACAGGTTATTTATCCAATAAATACAAAAACACTAATTCAAAGGGATGTGTGCACCCCTGTGTTTACTGCAGCATTACTTACAATAGCCGCCAAATTATGAAAGCAGCCCACGTGCCCATGATAGATGAATGTATAAAGATGTGGTGGTGGTGGTGGTGGTGGTGGTGCTGGTGGTGGTGGTGGTGTGTGTGTGTATTATTTCAGGTTTTTCCCGTTATAAACGATGATTAATGAATATCTTTGTGCATGTCTCTTTGTGCATATACAAAAACACAGAGTGAAATATTATTCAGCCATAAAAAGAATGAAATCTTGCTTTTGCAACAATATGGATGGAGCTAGAGAGTATAATACTAAAAGCCAAATAAGTCAGTCAGAGAAAGACAAATACCATATGATTTCACTCATATGTGAAATTTAAGAAACAAAACAAATAAGCAAAGGAAAAAAAGACATACACAAACCAAAAAAACCCAGTCTCTTAACTATATAGAACAAACTGATGGTTGCCAGAAAGGAGGTGGGTGGGGAATGGGTGAAATAGGTGATGGTGATTAAGGAGTGAACTTGCTGTGAGCAGTGGGTGATGTATGTAAGTTTTGAATTACTATGTTATACACCTGAAACGAATATAATACTGTATGTTAACTATACTGGTATTTTTTAAAAAAGGTTATTTTATGGCTTGTCATGAGTCACCATCTTAAATGTACCCACTGGTATTATACATGTGTTAATAAATGAACATTTAGTTCATTCACCTACTATATTTTATTGTAAGTATGTGTCATGAATTGTGTATTCACAAATTGTCCTCATTGATGGATGCTGAAATCATTTCAGGTTTTTCCCATTGTAAACAATGATTAATGAATATCTTTGTGCATGTCTGGTTGTATGTATTTCTCTACGGCAGTGCTTATCAAAGGTTTTCACATCTTACCATATGTTAAAAGATACCTATCCTGGCCGTATTATTACCTGGGAGGTAGTTGTATATGGTAAAGCTACAGAGATCTCTATGGCAGGGTGTTACAAATAAAATCTTACCCTCTAAAAACGGGGCAGACAAACTGTAGTCCTCACCCAAACTCTGCTCAACACCTATTTTGGTAAATAGTTTTACTAGAACATACCCATGCCCATTTGTAAACATCACGTCTATGGAATGCTTTCATATTACAGTGTCAGAATTAAATAGTTGCAGCAGAGACCATATGGCCTGCAAAGTGTAAAATATTTACTGTCTGGCTTTAAAAAAAAAAAGTTTGCTGACTCCTACTCTAAAATAATAATTACCAAACAGATACAATTTCAACCACTGTAAACTTGTGAATTGTTTTTTTAATTTGATCTTTTCCATGTACTTATTAATGTGAGATAAAATGAATTTATGGTGAAATAAACAGATCTTAAATGTATAATTCATTGAGTTTTGGTAATGTAACCAACACCCTTCTCCAAGTCTTAACAATTTTTAAAATTGGATTGTTTATGTTTTTATTTTTAATTTATAGGAGCAATGAGTATATGTGTTTCTGATACAAATTTTTTATCAGAAACATGATATGTAAGTAGTTTCTCTCAGTCTGTGGGTTGCGTTTTCATTTTCTTAACAGTGTCTTTTGAAGATCAAAAAATTTTAATTTTGTTGAAGTCCAGTTTATCAGCTTTTTCCAAGTACTATAAAAGTTAGTGCTTTTTCATCATAAGAAATCTTTGCCTATCCTAAAGTCACAGAGATAATATTTTATTTTTTCTTCCAGAAGCTTTATTGGTTTGGCTTTTAGGTTTATGTCTGTGATCCCACTCATAGTAATTTTTGTGTACAGTATGAGGTAAGGGTTGAGATTCATTGTTTTCTGTATGTTTATCTAGTCCAGCTTTTTTTATTTATTGACACATTTACCTTTCTCCATTGAATTGTCTGGGTGCTTTTGTCAAAATTCAATTGATAACATATGGGCATATCTCGTCTCCATTCTGTTAACTGCTTTATTTATGTCTGCCCTCACACCTTAAATTTTTACCTGCCATCAAATATTTTTCAGCATGTTGATTGGAAAGCTGTACATATGCCTAGAAGCAGTATATTGCTAGGTCATAGTAAAGTATACATATCTTTATCTTGTCTACATATGCCTAACCTCTCTGTGGGACAACTAATTCAGTAGTCTCCTAACTGTTCCTCTTGCTTTCAGAATCTTATCTCCTTTTAATCCATTCTCCACACTGCCATCAGAATGATATTTCCAAAATCAAATACGACTTTGTTTCTTAAAATCTTCCTTGGCTGCTCAGTGTCTAGAGAGGTATGTATAAACTCCTTACTTAGCAACTAGGAAGTAAGCCCCTTCTATCCCGCCCACTTCTTAAAATGTTCCTTGTGCTCCTAATTTCACCAGTCCAGCTACTAGTTTATTTCCTAAAATAAACTATGTACACTTTTATTTATATGCTGGGAACATGCTATTTCTTTCTAGAATGTCTTTCCTCTATTTCATTGCACGAAACCCTATTTATCTTTTAGTATCATTTCTTTTGTGATACTTCTCTCCAATTGATCTCATGTTCTCACATATAAATATAGTATATTTAAATAGTTTGTTTATATATCTCTGTGACTGTATTGTGAGCTCTTTGAGAAGCTTGTCTAGTTTATCTTTCTCTTTTTAACCAAATAGTACTGGCCAATAGTTGGTACTCAGGTGTTAGTTGTTTGGGGTTTTGTTTTGTTTTTTAAGTTAAATTGCCTCTAATCAAAATGATGCTTCAAAAATTTTAGTCTCTTTAGTCAGGTTTCTGATGAGAGGAGAAAATGAGGCAATAGGCATAGAAAAAGGTTTGTTTGTTTCTTTTTAAAGAACATGATTTTTAAAAATTTATTTTCTTTTAAAGGCATGAAAATATTTGAAAAATGTTTTAAAGATATGATGGTCTTATTGTTGCTTATAACAAAATTCTAATAGAATTTAACCGTCTTGGTGTCTTACAAATTTTATTGTGATAGAATTTCACCTTCACATATTTGTATTAGTGAAAATAATCCTAATATTAAAAGACTATTTTAAAATGTTTATTCCTAATATTTTAGTAAATCTTAAAAAACGTGTTCAGTAAAACAGTAAAACTGAAAATAACTAAGAAAATACTTAACACTGAAAAATACTAAGTAAAAAAATAGCTAAGTTTAAATGTACTTTATGGACTAAATGGCATTTTCCTATACAAATTCTCAGCTAGGTATGTATATGTCTGTCTCTTTGGGTCTTCAACTCAGTAAACATTTATTGAATACTTCTCAGTTCAGGCATTATGAAAGTGATATTATATATAGCAGTAGCTAATACTTAGTAAATCTTACTACGTAACAGTGCTTAAAACTTTGCATATATTGTTTCATTTGATATTCACAATATACCTATATCATAGGTACTGTCATTATCCACATTTTATATAGATAAGTAATTTGCCAGAAGTAATAAGAAATCCTTAGTCTAACTTCATAACCTGATCTCTAAACATTATGCTCAGGATCAGCAAACCATAGCTCCCAAAGCCTGATTTTATAAGGCCTGCTACATTTATAAAGTGTTTTTTAAAAAATGTGACAGAGATGTATATGGCCTCTAAAGCATAAAATATTTACTGTTTGGTCCTCTATAGAGAAAGTTTGCCAATCTTAGTATTGATAATAAAAATAGAGCCCCTGTTCTCAGGAAGCTCCCAATCTAAGTAGGAGACTAACATAAACTTCTAATCTATAGGAGACTAACACAAACTTTTAAAACATTTATCTAAGACAGAATATAATTAGTGATATTATAAAGAAATAAACAAGACCCTAAGGGATTGAAAAGTATTGTCATTCTAGCCAAAAAAAAAAGAGAGAGAGAGAGAGAGAGAAGGAAATGGCTTTTGAACTGGCCTTTAAAAAGTTGTAAAATGACTAGAAATCTTTGTACAGAATTCTACATACTGGGTTGGTTTTCAGATGGCAATAAAAATGCTTATGTGCCTGTCATATCTTACTTAGAGAAGTGCCAAAGTATCAGAATTCCTGGGCATTATTTTTCCTTCTCCCTCTCCTCTGCTAAATTATGTGTAAGAGAGCATTAAACCTTCGGCTTCTCAGTTTATCCTTTAGTAGAATGTGACTAAAAAATTGGCCCAATAACATTTATGTTGCATTTCTCAAGGGACACCAAAACAAATCTGATAGAGGGTACTTAAGTATTTTCTCACTTGTACAATTATGAAAAGGATAGTGCTTTAGTTAAATAAACCTTGCATTTTGTATTCATTGCGAATTGTCATTCAATACACAAAACTGAAAAACAATGTGTACATTCAGAGTAATTGTAATCTTTGTGATAGGTTTCTTATGTATAGGAATTCAACATGTAATCTTATACCATTAACAATCATTTGGGACAAAAAATGAATAAATGCAGTCAACTTAGAATTGTTAGGAGATTTTTTAATTAAATTGAGAAATTATAGGATTAGCAATATTATTATTATTCAGCCTTTTTTAAATAAAACATGGCAAGAATATAAACAATGAATGTCATCCTGAAAGATTTGTACTTTCTAAATTAAGCACACAAGAAAGTATTAAACTGTATCAGGAAATGTATTTTCTGCTAACACAATTTATGACAGTTAAGTAATTAATCTAATGGTTGGATACAGAGGGATTTTTCTCAAAAAGAGAGAAAAGGATAAATTACTCCATGCCAACTGAATGAACAAAGTTTCAAGCACCAAAAATAAAGTCGGGGAGGCAAAGATTCTCTAAGTTTATAGTCCGTACAGACCGGCATCCATTGTATGAGTAGTGTATGTTATGTCGTGAATACGACATTAAAAAAATCTGACAGTAGCCTCAAGCCATTTTTTCTGAACGTCATTAATTTAGTATGTAACTATTGAACTAATTAAAGTATATACCAACAACTCCCCATTCCCTAGTCTGCTGTGTATATATAATTTAACTGTTTCTCATTTGATTAAATGAAATCTCTTTTCTGAACATTTTTCTTAGCCTGAAAAGAAATATATATTAAGGATAAAAAGCAGTTTTGTTTTCTGTGTTCTGTGCTGAAGCAGGTATTTTGTTTGGCATTAATTTTATATGAAAATGTATATTTGGTGGCATTTTTAGTTGTTTAACGTAAGACTGATACGTTTTACTATAACAACTGTTAGTATGCCTTAACTATTTGTATATATTCCTCTCTATTTTGGTAGTGGAATTATCTATGTAATTGAGTAAAACTAGTAGTGGCCACAGATGCATCAGAAAACACTTCTGCAAATTATTGCATTTGCCATACCACTTCTTAAAGACTATTTTGCAGTTCTGTCCCATTGAAATGATTTGCCTGGGTCTTTAGAGAATGCTGAGAAGATTAAAGTAAAAGAGAGGAGAAAGCATCATTTGGAGAAGGTTTGAATGAAGTCTTTGCATTGTGGTTAAAAAATGGTCTGAACCCTCTATCTAGCCATGTCATTATTTAAAAATAACAGGGGAAATGGTTCCACAGCTGTATGTTGATAGAATTGTCTCTTGCCAAGGGCAAACTAGCATTTTCAAGCTATTGCTTTTTTAGTAAAACATAGTATGTTGTTAGTCAGTTTTATGTTTAATCAGCTTAATTTAATCAAGTGCTGTTTTGTATCACAGATAAGGGACCACAGATAAGAAATATTCACGTTAAAAGACTGTTCAGTCTGTGGGTTTTTAGAAAGACCATTGTTCTTTCTCCTGTCCTTCCTCCTCTCTGTGTTTAGGTTTGTGAATGGCAGAAATAAGAAGGTAAAAGCTTAGACTTTTTTTTTCCTTGCTTGATATTGTACCATCTCTTTTGTCATTGGAATGTGAGAAAACACATTTTTGCAGTCTGCCACTCAATTTCCCAATTCAGAAAAGAGATTTGGACACATTTTTCCCTTGCTGCACTACATGGAAGAATTCACTTTGTCTGTGGCCATTACATAAAACAGTAAGAATAATGCAGTCAACTCTATCCTAAATTAACCCAAAGAAGATGTAATTATATTATTTAAAATAGTAGTCAAAAAGTCACTCTTCCTTAATTTTGAATAGTTTTATGCCATGCTGTCGTAACTTAACACCAGTATACAAAAGTGATGTGTAAAGGCCCATAGTCCACCATGTGGATAAGACATACCTCAAGAAATAGAGGGCTTTTGTGTTTTTGTTGCATGATGGTGAACAGTTATAACCATCAGCTAGCTTGCCCTTTTTGGCAGCTGGCTGTTTTTAGCATTTAAAATAATTGCATGCTATTTGCCTGTGGTGCCTGGCATTCTTCAATTAAAATTTTAAATGTATTCTTATCATCCCCTAACACAAAGCTCACTTATGCAGTTCCGAATCTAGCCTGAGACACCTGTTCTTGAATCCTTTTTTTTTTTTTTAAATTCAACAAAGCTTAATGTGAAATAAATCTCTGTGCTGTGTCATGCTGGAATAAAGAAAACATACATTACTATAATGGAACAAGATGAAGCTACTTAGATGGGCTTACATGAATAGTTGAGGCCTATTAATGGTTATGAGATATTATTGCACCAAAGACATTTCAATAAAGGATTAATATTGTTAATTTTAAGAATTGTTTTGTTTTTGTTTTGTTAACAGTCTGGGAGACAATAAATAGGGAAAGGGGCTTGATTAGATATCACTTTGATTTCTTGTAAGCCTTAAAATTCCATCAATTATAATGAAAGAATAAAAAACTATTATATATGAGGACAGATATTATATAGCTGTTTGCCATAAAAGAAAGAGGACTATTTCCGCTTATCTCAAATTATAGCCTTCAGATCAATATTGACCAGAAAATTCTTACAATTGTGAACTTGAAAACATCTACACTGAAGTAGAAATTAAATAATCATATAGAACAAGCTTCTTCCCAGGGCAGAAGTTTCAGTTAACCCCTGACTCATACTTTACTGAATTTAAGCTGTTCTTCCACATAGCTTTACAGTTGGACTGAGAAAGCCTCTGATTTAACAGAATGTTCTCTTTGTATTTCTAATTTGTGATAAATTTAGCCTTTGTTAGTTAGAGATTTCACTGAAATCTTTCCAGGCCTATTTCCTTTTCAATCAAAGGAAACACCTTATCTTTTCCTATAATTAATCATTTTTATCTCTCTTTGATATCCTTTTTTTAAAAAGAGCTTTTCTCATTTATTCTCTCCAGAAAATGACTCTAAGAGGAGGTAGCATGATTTTTAATTAATATATGACAAGAAAAGGGAGGGTTAGAGATTATGTTAACTGGACAACAGTGTCAGAGATCAGAATTTTCTGGATTTAATTTTATCTGGATCAGATTGTTATTCTGTTAATGGTAAATATATTCATTCCTGGCATATTTTAAAATAAACTTTTAAAATATAAAGCAATGAACACCCATTGTTGAAAAATCCAGAAAGTATAGAAAATGCAACAAAGAAAATAAAAATACATAAATATGTGTATATGTATATTCATTTTTAGTCCTTTTTGAATGCATGGTTTTTAAATTATATACTTTATTTCTTACAGCAGCTACACATTTATAGAAAAATTTGTTAGAAGGTACAGAGTCCCCTTGGGGCACCTGGGTGGCTCAGTTGGTTAACCAGCTCAGGTCATGATCTCACAGTTCATGGGTTCGAGCTCCACACATGGGGCTCTGTGCTGACAGCACAGAGCCCAGAGCCTGGTTCTGTGTCTCCCTCTCTGTCTCTGCCCTTCCCCCACTTGCACTCTGTCTCTCTCTCTGTCTCTCAAAAATAAATAAATGTTTAAAAAAATTTTTTTAAAGAAAGTACAAAGTCCCCATATGCTCCTTCCTTCTCTTCTCTTACTCCACCATGACTCTGTTTCCCTATTATTGACATTCACCTTAGTGTGGTACATTTGTTACAATCAATGGACCAGTGTTACTCATTATTACAGAAGTCTGTAATTTACTTTGGGACTCAGCCTTTGTGTTGTATAGTTATATGGGTTTTGCCAAATGTATAATGTTATGTATCCACCTTTACATAATCAGACACAATAGTTTCACTGCCCTAAAAACCCCCTGTGCTCCACCAGTTCATCCTCACTCCCTCCCTTCAACCCCTGGCAAGTATTGATTTTTTTTTTTTTGTCTCCATAATTTTGCCTTTTCCAGAATATCATATAGTTGGAATCATACTTTATGAAGTCTTTTCTGACTGCTTTTAAGAAAGTTCCTCCATTTTTTTTTTGTAATTTTACAGTTCATTTCTTTGTTTGCTGAATGATATCGAAATGTATGGATATACTACAGTTTTATTCACATATTGAGGGCCTTTATTTAAAAATTTCAAGTTAGTTAAGGTATACTGTTGGTTTCAGGAATAGAATTAGTGATTCATCACTTACATATAACACCCATTGCTCATCCCAACAAGTGCCCTCCTTAATGTCCATCAACCATTTAGCCCAACCCCCTTCATTCTTCCCCCCTTCCCAGCAGCCCTCAATTTGTTCTCTGTATTTAAGAGGGACATCTTGGTTGCCTCCAATTCTGAGCAATTAATGAATAAAGCTGGTATAAACATTCATGTACAGGTTTTTTGTGTGAGTATAAGTTTTCAAATCATTTGAGTAAATACTTAAGAGAGAGCTTGCTTGGTTGTATGGTTAAGACTATGTTTAGCTTTGTAAGAAACCGCCAAACTATCTTCCAAAATGTCTGCTTGAACTGCTATAACAACAACAACAAAAAGACTGGATGGCTTAAACAAAAGACATTTGTTTTCACAGTTCTGGAGGCTAGGAAGTCTAAAATCAGAGTGCCAGAAAATTGGTTCTTGGTGAGAGCCCTCTTCCTGGCTTGCAGGGGGCTGCTTTCTTGCTGAATCTTCACATGTTAGAGTGAAGAAACTCTGGTGCCTCTTCCTTTTCTTACAAGGGCTCCAATCCCATCTTGGGAGTCCTCCCCTCACAGCCCCATCTAAGACTAATTACCTCCTAAGGCTCCCACCTATTCATACTATCACATTGGGGATCAGGACTTCAACACATGTATTTAGAGAGGATACAAGATTTGGTCTATAGCAGTAGCTTTAGCATTTTCCATTTTCACCAGTTTGTGTTGCTTCACATCCTCTCCTGCATTTGGTGTTGTCACTGTTTTAGATTTTAGCCATTCTAGTAGGCATGTAGTGGCATCCTTTTTTAATTTACAATGCACTAATGATCTTTAATATTGAGCATCAATTTCATATGCTTACTTGCCATCTGTGTGTCTTTTTTGGTGAGGTGTTTATTCATATCTTTTGCCCACTTTATGATAGAGTTGTTTGTCTTCTTATTGAATTTTAAGAGGTCTTTTCATATTTTGGATGTAAATTTATTAACAGAAACTTTCTCCCTGTTTATGGCTTTTCATTTATTTCTTTGAACAATGTCTTTCACAGAGCAGAATTTTGCAATATTAATGAAGTCCAACTTTTCAATTTTTTTCTTTTATGGATTGTGTTTTTGGTGCTGTATGTAAAAACAGTGCCAACCCAAGGTTACGTAGATTTTCTCTTGTATTTATTTTCTGAAAGTGTTGGAGTTTTGAGGGCACCTTGTTGGCTCAGTCGGTTAAGCTTTAGACTTCAGCTCAGGTCTCTCACTTCTGTGCTGACAGCTCAGAGCCTGGAGCCTCCTTTGGATTGGGTGTCTCCTCCTCCCTCTGCCCCTCCCCTCATGCTGTCTCTATCTCTCATAAATAAACTTAAAAAATTTTTTTAAGTGTTAAGAGTTTTGAGTTTTACATTTGGGTCTATGATCCATGTTGAGTTAATTTTTTGTGAAAGATCCAAGGTCAGTATCTAGATTTTTCTTTTCTTCCCTCTCTTTCTTTTTTGTTTTTGCATGTCAATATGCAGTTCTAGTACTATTTGTTGAAAGACTATTCTTTCTTGATTGGATTGCCGTTGCTACTCTGTCAAAAATCAGTAGACTATCTTTGTGTGTGTTTATTTCTGGTCTCTCTGTTATGTTCCATTGATCAATTTGTCTGTTTTCTCAACAATATCACACTGCCTTGATTACTGTTGCTTTTTAGTTAAGTCTAAAAGTCAGATAATGTCAGTTCTCTTTTTTCTTTTATCTTCAATATTTTGATTGCCTCTCCATATAAACTTTAGAATTACTTTGTTGATATGTCATAGTAATTTGCTGGGATTTTCATTGAGATTGTTCTGAATCTGTAGATGTCTATCGACATCTTAGCAATACTGAGTCTTCCTTTCTATGAATTTGTACTGTCTATTTATTTACATCTTTGATTTATTTCTCCACAGAGTTTTATAGTTTTCCTCCTATAGATCTCATACATATTTTGGCTTAAATGTCTTTCTCTCTTGCTCGATTTTGGTTCTAAGGTAACTGGTGGTATGTTTTTAATTTTAAATTCCAGTTGCTCATTGGTGGTATATAGGAAAGGCATTGACTTTTGTAAATCAGCCTTGTTTCCTGCTACTTTGATATAATTGCTTATTGGCTCCAGCAGTTTTTATGTCAGTTCCTTAGGATTTTCTACATGGATGATCATGTATCTCAGGATAAAGATAGTTTTAGGTCTTTTTTTCCCCAATCTTTATATGTCTTTTTTAAATAGTTCATTTATTTTTGAGACAGAGAGAGACAGAGCATGAGTGGGGGAGGGGCAGAGAGAGAGGGAGACAGAATCCAAAGCAGGCTCCAGGCTCTGAGCTGCCAGCACAGAACCTGATGCGGGGCTCGAACCCACGAACCGCGAGATCATGACCTGAGCCAAAGTCGGACACTTAACCAACTGAGCCACCCAGGCGCCCCTAATCTTTTATATATTTTATTCCCTTTGTTTGTCTTGTGAATTAGCCAGGACTTCCAGTATAATGTTGTATAGAAGTGATGAAAGGAGGGAACATCCTTGCCTTATTCCTAATCTTAGTGAAAAGACATCAAGTTTCTTACAATTATGTATGCCATTAGCAGTAGGTTGTTTTTAGATGTTCTTTATTAAATTGAAGAAATTCCCCTTGCTGAGAGTTTCTATCATGAATGGATTTTGGGTTTGGGATATGGATTTTTTTGTATCTTTTATTATATTACCTATGATTTTTCTTCTTTAGCCTGTTGATGTGAGGGATTACATTAATTAATTTTCTTTTTTTTTCAAATGTTGAATCAGTCTTGATTAACCCAAAATAAATCCCACCTGATCATGGTGTATGGTTCTTTTTAAACATTGTTAGATTTGATTTGCTAATATTTTCTTGAGGATTTTGCATTTATATTAATGAAAAATATTAGTCTGTTTCCTTTCTTAGAATATCCTTGTATAGTTTTGGAATTAATGTAATGGCCTCATAGAATGAATTAGGAAGTACTCCCTCTGCTTCTATTTTCTGGCACAAATCATGGAGAATTGCTGTCATTTTCTTTCTTAAATATTTGGCAGAATTCACTATATGGATATGGTGTTTTTGTTTTGGAAAGTTATTATTCAGTTTCTTTGATTGTTATAAACCTAATTAAATGATCTATTTCTCCTTGTGTGAGTTTTGGTAGAATTTGTCTTTCAAGGAATTGGTCCATTTCACCTAAGTTATCAAATTTGTGGGCATAGAGTTGTCCATAATATTCATTTATCCTTTCAATGTCCATGGCATCATTAGTGATGGTCCCTCTTCTGTTTCTGTTATTAGTAATTTGTGTCTCCTCCTTTTTTCTTGGTTAGCCTGACAAGGGCTCATCTATTTTATTAATCTTTTCAAAGAACCAACTTTTGGTTTTGTTGATTTTCTCTATTTTTTCCTGCTTTCAATTTTATTGATATATTTTTCTGCTTACTTTGGACTTAATTTGCTCTTTTTTTAAAATTTTAAATGTTTTTATTTATTTGTGAGAGAGAGAGAGACCCCGTGAGTAGGGGAGGGTCAGAGAGAGAGGGAGACACAGAATCTGAAATAGGCTCCAGGCTCTGAGCTGGCTGTCAGCACAAAGCCTGATGCGGGGCTTGAACCCATGAACTGTGAGATCATGACTTGAGCCGAAGTTGGACGCTTAACTAATTGAGCCACCCAGACACCCCTGCTCTTTTTTTTTTCTAGTTTTCGAAGTTGGAATATTGATTTTAGATTTTTCTTTTTTCAGTTGTGCATACAGCACTATTGAGTTTCCTAGAAGCACTGCCTTTGTGGTATCCAACAAATTTTAATGTTTTTTAAATTTTCATTTAGTTCAAAAGTTTTTTAATTTCTCAAGACTTCTTTAATTCTTGTGTTATTTATAACTGTGTTGTTTACTCTCCAAATATTTGGGGGTTTTTCTAGCTATCTTTGTGTTAATATGTTTTCATCCATTATGGTCCAAGAGCGTACGTGGTATGATGTCTTTTCTTTTAAATTTGTTAAGGTGTGTTTTATGCTCCAGAATATGGTCTGTTTTGGTGAATATTCCCTGCAAACTTGGGAAGAATATATATTCTGCTCTTGGATGAAGTTTTCCATGTCACTTAGATACAGTTGATTGATGATACTGTCCTGTTCAACTATATTTTTACTGATCTTCTGTCTGCTGGTTCTGTCAGTTACTGATAGAGAAGTGTTGAAGTCTCCAACTATAATTTGTGTATTTATCCTTGCAGTTCTATCAGTTTTTACCTCATGTAATTTTACATTCTGTTGTTAGATGAATGCATATTACGGGTAGTTATGGCTTCTTGGTGAATTGACCTGCTATTTGACCTAGAATGCCTCTCTTTATTGCTGATAATTCTCCTTGTTTTGAAGTCTGCTTTGTCTGAAATTCATAGAGCTACTCCAGCTTTCTTTTGACTGTTAGCATTAAGTATTTTTTCCCTTTACTTTTAATCTGTGTTTTCATATTTAAAGTAGATTTCTTGTAAAGACCATGTCTTTACATGAGTCTTGCTCATGTAGGCAAATGAGTCGTGCTTTTTTTTTATCTGCTCTGATAGCCCCTATCTTCTAATTAGTATATTTTAGACTACTTACATTTAAAGTGAGTATTGATACAGTTGGTTTAATGTAAGCCACATTTGTGACTTTTCTGTTCATTGACCTTGTTCATTTTTTCTCTTCCTCTATTCTTCTGCCTACTCTGGTTTTAATTGATCATTATATATGATCCCATTTTCTCTCCTGTCTTAGCATATAAATCACAAGTTTTATTTTAAGTGGTTGTGATACATACTTACAAGTAATACAAATCTACTTTCAAATAACACTATATTACTTCATGGGAAATGCAAGCACCATATAAAAGAATAATCCCAAATCCTCCCTGCCATCCCTTATATCATTGTTGTCATTTATTTTATTTTTCCATAAGCTATGCCCACCAAATATTTTGTTGTTATTTTGTTGAACAAAATGATAGTTTTGTTAGATTAAATAAGAATAAGGAAAAGACAAGATTTAATTTTCCTTTTATTTATTCCTTTTCTAAAATTTATATATGAATTTTTGACCTGTATCATTTTCATCCTCTCTGAAGCTGGCAACAGATTCCCCCAATTTCTGTTTATCAAAGGAAGTCTTTATTTCTTCTCTCCTTTTGAAGGATAATTTCTATTAATATAGAATTCTAAGTAGATGATATTAATTTTTCAAAACTTTGAAGTATTTCACTCTACTCTCTTCTTACTTAAGTGGTTTCCAAAGGGAAGGTTGATGTAATTCTTATCCTCATTCCTCTAGTGATAAGATCCCCAACCCCATCTACCTGACCTCTTTCAAGATTTTGCCTTTGATTTTCTCTAGTTTGATTTTAATATTCCTAAATATAGATTTTTAAAAAGTATTTATCTTGATTGGTGCTGTCTGAACTTCGTATATCTGTTGCTTGGTGTCTGTCATTAATTTTGGGAAATTCTCAGGCATTATTACTTCAAATATTTCTTCTCTTTCTCTTTTTTCCTCTGGTATTTCCATTACATGTATATGTACCTTTTGTAATTGTCTCACAGTTTTTGGATATTCTGTTTCATCCTTTTCATTCTTTTTTTCTCTTTCCAGTTAGTTTTGTAAGTTTATATCGCCATATCCTTAAGGTCACTGATTGTTTCCTTGGTCATGCCCAGTCTACTGATGAGCCCATCAAAGACATTCTTTATTTCTGTTACAATGTTTGTGATTTCTAACATTTCCTTTTGATTCTATCTTAGAATTTCCATCTCTGCCTACATTGCTCATCTTGCATATTGTTCACTTTTATCATTAGAATCCTTAGCATATCAGTCATAGTTATTTTAAATTCCTGGTCTGATAATCCCAAATCTCTGCCATGCATGAGTCTGGAACTGACCGTTGCTTTGTCCCTTCAGTCTATACTTTTTGCCTTTATCATGTCTTGTAATTTTTTTGTTGAAAACTGGACATGCTATATCAGGTAAAAAGGAACTAAAGTAGCTAGGCCTTTAGTGTGAGGCTTTGTGTTTATCTGGCTAGGAGTTAGGCTGTGTTTACTCTTAGCTGTAGCTATATATCAGATGCTAAATTTTCCTCTAGTATTTCTATTTTTGTCTCCCCTATTGTTTTTAGACGTTCTTAGAGAGCCCTTAAATAGGCAGTTCTTTTAGCTGTACTCCTTTGTTATTATTCAGTAGCCCTGTTCATGTGGTGGTATAGTATGTGTAAAAGGATATTCTGTAGTCTTATGATTAGATCTGTTGTTTAGTGAACCTGAGATGGCTATTTCCTGTCCCCCAGGGTGGTTAGTGTTTGTTAAAACCTCAGTGTGTTAAATTCTGCCTCAAGGAGAACAGAAAGCTTACTGCAAATAAACTGAGCTAATATGTAAAAATTCTCTAAAAGTAAAAATAAGTACAATATGTCCTATTAGAATGATAGTAATAATACTATCTAATAATANAGTCGGACGCTTAACCAACTAAGCCACCCAGGCGCCCCTACTATCTAATAATATTAATAATAATAGCATTAACAAAAGATATCAAAATGTTAGTTTTAAATATAATATTTAATTCATTTGTATGTCTGCTATGATATATAAAAATATTATAAATGAGATTCTTATAAATATCATTATCTATTTCATGTTAATATACAGTGTGAAACCCACACAATTCTGAATGAAGGGACAGACTTTGTTCTAACAATAAAACATACATACAACATGCCCAAACATAATTTCCAGTTCCATCAGGGTCTTTTCATCATGTAAAAATTAACTATAAATTCTAATATTATTTAGTAACTAAAATGTGAATTCTGTTGTGTTTGTCACTCTCAAAAATAATCCTTTATGTCTAGGAAATTAGATTCAGCTCCCTGGAAAAGTATACATGTAGTCAAAACAGAATAACAAAAGCAAGAATATTATCTTCTTTCCTGCCATGTCCTATTCAAGTAGTGTATACTTAAAAAACAGATAATGGAGGGGTGTGCCTGGGTGGCTCAACCAGTTAAGTATCCAACCTCCTGATTTCAGCTCAGGTCATGATCTCATGGTTTATGAGTTCAGGCCCCACATCAGGCTCCACACTAACAGCTCAGGGCCTGCTTGGGATTCTCTCTTTCTCTTTCTCTGCTGTCCCCCTACACGCACTAGCATGCACTTGTGCCCGCTCTCTCTCTCTCTCTCAAAATAAATTAATAATGGATCCAAAGCAGAATGCCTATATATTTTTCAAGTACTTTGCAAGCAGCAAGAACAGAGGTATTAATATAAATACAGCTTAGCAAGTATTTATATACCATTTTCCAACTATTTGTTATATAAGAGACTTAAAAAAGGCAAGACCTCAGTAATAATAACTGTTTTACATTGTAAATTTCAAATTCTCAAATCTCAAAATTTATCAATAACATTGAGATCATGAAGCTGAATGGTGGGATCATCTACTAATTAGCCAAGTTATTGTTTCCTACAATAGACTGTGAGATCCATATTAATTACAGAACTTTATATATTCAATTCAATTCAATTCAATTTGTTCAATTAAACACTTACTTTATACTTTTAATGTACCTGGCATAGTGGTCATTGCTGAAGCAATAGGATAAATAGGTTAAGGTTTATGTTCATATGCCAGATTTGTAAGGGAGACAATACATGCAAAAACAATTATAAACGACTTGGTAAATGTAGTAATAGAGATACATAAATGGATGATTCTAAAAATTACCCTATGTTCTGAGAGTTAAATTCCTAAATTTTAAGTTCCTGAAAGCCAAAGTTTGCTGTATACTGGTTATTAATTCCCTGTGTCCTTTCTAGTATCACCTATTTGGGGAATATAGGCCTTACTGTCTTGTATGTATCATGAAACCACTCCTCCCCTCCTGTACATGTGTGCATGCACGCACACATACACACAGCTCTACAGGACAATGTAATTATCTTACCCTGAGAAACTAATCCTGCGCCAATAAGATTCCCTTTTGAGAGGTAATCCAATTTTATAGTTGAGTACTCTAACTCTAGAGTCTGATGGATGCAGATTCTAACTCCTTCACTGGTCATCTATAAGTACTTCCCCCCCTAGGGTCATTTTGGTAATTAAAAGAAATAATGTTCATTAGCATTGTATATAGTACCTAACACTAGGTACTAGTCTCAGTAAATGTTAATATTAATTCCAACACACAACACAGAGATGAGCTTATCTGAGGATAAAACTAAGTTGTAAAATCTGTAGACTGAAGCTGGTATCTATAAGATGAGCCTTGAGCAAGAGAGGAGTTAATTATCAGAAAGGAGGGTCTTGCTGACCCATACAGACCATGTAGCCACAGAGACATGGTGTGAATTGCTGGCTCCTCATCTCTTGAGATATAGCTGTACTTCCTGCTTTTCATTTCTTGGCAAATTCCCTTGTATTCTTTCAGTAATTTTCTTTTTACTTGAGCTAATTTGACTAGGTTTCTGTTCTTTGTAACCAGTGATCCTTGGCTCAAACAGTATTCAATAAATAGGTTTTTTGTTGTTTAATATTGGTGAGAAGAAATAGTACATACAAGATTTGTTCTAATAAAACAACTATGCAGTAATACCTTCAGAACTCCAATATCCTTTATTTTATTAATTTTATGTTCTACTCTAACCAATCAAGCATTATCAGCAGACATAAGTAATATCCTAGCCTTCCTCCTCTTACCCTTTTCTGTTCCTATGTATATTTACCTTTCATCTCTGTATTGCAAAGAAAAATAATAGTTTGTTGGTACACAAAGAAAAATGCATTTTTCTTATATTTTTAGAGCCAAAATGTAACATAGTCTTATTATGTATGTTATTTCCTGTGTGTTGAAGCCTAAAAAGGGCATTTGGGGCCATAACACTGATTAGTCCAGTTAAGTACTCTGATATAACAGTGACATTTTATAGAAGGTAATAGTTGTCATCTGTGCTGTCATGGTATGAACATTCATATTTTACCCCAAACATATCATTTCTGGTTTAAGTTATCTTCTCTTGGAGTAATGAGTACTGTAAGAATTCTACCTGTTTTGTAAATTTAGGCTTTATTTTATTTATTCTTAAACTACTTCTTTCAAGCACCAGGGAAATATCACTAATTCTTAGATTTGGTGAACACATTTTCAACACCTTGTTTAAATCTTCCATGATTTTACACACTTTAAACATATAACTCTCAGCTCTCATTTTTTTCAGGTAGACGAGAATCATCCCTGTTGTCATTTGAAAGATTTCCATTCTTCTAAATATTATTTCTCTTTGTTCTTGAGATGTAGTGGTTTAAATGCATGAATTTATTGATATATAAATGCAGTTGTGATTGTCCTCATTCATTTATGTTCAACTAAATGATCTATTGAGTTGACTTAAAAATTACTTTGAGGGCGCCCAGGAGGCTCAGTTGGTTGAGTGTCTGACTTCGGCTCAGGTCATAATTTCACAGTTAGTAGATTCAAGCCCTGTGTCAGGCTCTGTGCTGACAGCTCAGAGCCTGGAGCCTGCTTCAGATTCTGTGTTTCCATCTCTCTGCCCTTCTCCTGTTCTCTCTCTTTCTCTCTCAAAAATAAATAAATGTTTAAAAAATTTTTTTTAATTTCTTTGTATCACCTTTAAAAGAAGTCTTTTCTCTGATCTTTTTTAGTCTTTTAGAAATTCCACTGACATGAATAAAGTTAATTATTATAATAAACAAGGCTGAAATTTGTTTCTGAAAATATAAAATATTTGTATTTATTTTGTGATTCATTTGGGATAGCATCTGTTATTATAGCCTGAATTTTGAACCATAGCATCAGAAGTAGATACTTCAATTTATAAGGTTTTCGGAAGCAAATTGAAAGTTGTGCATTTTTATTTATTTATAAATATACCACTTAAGAAATGAAAGGAGGAGGGGTGCCTGGGTGGCTTAGTAGGTTAAGCGTCCGACTTTCGCTTAGGTCATGATCTCGCGGTTCGTGGGTTCGAGCCCCGCGTCGGGCTCTGTGCTGACTGCCAGTTCAGAGCCTGGAGCGTGTATCAGAGTCTGTGACTCCCTCTCTCTCTGACCCTCCCCTGCTCACGCTGTCTCTCTCTCTCTCTCTCTCTCTCTCCTAGAAATAAATAAAACATTAAAAAAAAAAATGAAAGGAGGAAATATTTTTTAAAAAATACATGTTTTACACTGCAAAATATTTCTAATAAATTTTTAATAGTTGAAAATAAGTATGTTAATAGATAATGAGAATGGTTTACACATTTAATAAATCTCTTTATGATAACTGCTTTTTAAATTCTTTGTTCTGAAGTAGGCTATTTCTCTTTCATGGAAAGGTTATAATATATTTATTAGGATATAAGACCATCATAGGTCTTATAATTCACATTCTGTCTATAATCAAATTGTGAAGGTATTATTAAGTCTTAGCCATGAGCTTTAAGTTAACTAAAAAGCACCCTAATTGTTTCATACAAATACTTTAAATTTGAGATGATCTATCTTTAGCTATTATTTTTGTTTCTTTGGGGATTCTAGTATGAACCCAAAATGACAATGAGGGAAGTTGTTTTGTTTAGCGACAATTTAATTCCTTAATTTGTGTATATGTGATCAATGTTTGAAGCTTATGTCTTTTACTTAATATTAAATTCTTTGATCTAGTGCCTTTTGTACAGAGAGATCTGGACCTTACCCACTGGTGTTAGCTCTCTTCCTTTGTCTTATTATTTAAACTCACACCTTGGAGCCCTGCTCCTCCCTCCTTTTTTAATAAATTCCATGTGGAGTCACTTTTACTTTCTGTGAAACTTTAAGATAATGGAATAGGGTGGTATAAAACTTCAAATTCTGGAATCAGAATGTGTGCCTTCAGCTCCTGTTTTTGACTGCTAGCTGGGTGACCTTGAACAAGTTACTTAAATTCATCTGTAAAATGGGGATAAAAGAGTACTCACCTCACAAAGACTCTGTGGACTAATTGGGATAATGCATGGAAAACATTTAGTGTACTACCTGGCATGTAGTTGTTGCACAATAAGTTAGCCTTTAATTAAAGTTGCTGATAGGGAGCTGAGCAGGAAAGCTGTGGATGCAAGAGCTATTTTAGAAATAACCTGCATGGGTCACTGAAAAAGAGTAAAGCATATGAAAAGAACAGATTCTGACCCTCACCCCTGCCAGAATATTTATGATTTGAGATGAACGTAGGATTATGGTAAAATAATAACCTCTGATTTGTAGATTTACCAGGTAAGACTTTGGGGCGTATTGGTAGATAGCCACAGGTTGAAAAATATGTTGCAGATGATGAGAAACCATAGATAACCTTCTTGGCAGGGAAGTGACAGAAGAATTCCTTTGCACAGTCTAGTCTAGGTTCTAAAGAAGGTTGTGGTGGTGCTGTCCCTGTTTAAATAATAAATGAAAAATGTCATGGGAATGATAGTGTGAAGTATCAAATCTGTACAAAGTATTGTATTTTGTAAGCAGTAACAAGAAAAGGCCTACTTCTCGCAACCTCAAACATCTCCTTGCCCTATTTGCCACATTTGTCTTCCTTCTCCTTCCCCTTTTCATGCTCCATTAGTTCAGGTTTCATGCCTTTTGCCTCAAAGTTCTTTCTCTCCGTGTATGGATATCCCCTGCTCTTCCCCCAGTTAAACCAGAAAGGGCAAAATATAGCCACTTTTTGAATAATGTCTTTATAGTTTTTATCTCAGCTATGTCACCAGAGGCTGTAGATTGTAAAGTATTAGCTCTCTTCTTTCTAGAAACTTAACACAACCCAGAAGAGGAGAAAGGGACAGTCCACTGACTTATACCAGATTGGCAGACACAGTGACAGCAGGAGCTATAGCTTGGCCATAAAGCTGTATCCCACCCCCCATCTTTTTCCACTTTTTCCACAGTGGAAGCTGAGGCAGCTGGGGGAGAAGACAGATTGTGCAGTCTGAGATGGCAGCAAGTTAAAGATGGAAATGGTGGCAGGGTGACTCTTGGAGCGGCTAGTGCTTTATGGATTGGGTTGGCATACAAAATGAGGGAGATTTGCTACTGAATCCCTGTTTCAGTAGGCCAGGATGTTTGTCTGTTTTGTCAACAATTTGTATGGTGTTTTAGCACATTGCTTACTACACTTGATTAAGTTGTCTTCTCTCATATCCCACAAAAGTCTTAACTGTTTTGTTATGATTTCCAACACACTGCATTTTCATTTTCTTCCCTAATGGGATAGTCAAAAGTACTAGTTATAATTCTTGTATTTTAGGGTATTAGGATTGACCTGTATTCCACCATCAGGAAACTCAAATTGGGCCTTCCTGATTTAACCTTTGAGTGGTATTAGCAGAAAAATCACAAGGAGCTGTAAGTTCAAAATGAAGCATTACATTCCTAACTCCAACCAAGTGCTAATCACAAAGGCTGCTATAAAGTTGCCCCAAAGCAAAAGGAAACACAGCATGCCAGCTGACAGCTCTGTGCTGTGATTTCCTGTTGGTATGCCAGTATACTCAGTCATCATTTTCAGGAATTCTCATGGGATAAAAGGCTGTTATTACCTGGAGGTCCTTCCTCCTGCCTATTGCTTTCAAGGAGGGTAACATGTGATGAAGGAATAAGAGGAATATGAAAGTGGAATTATGATTTTCTATGAGAATGGGGAAAAGAAAGTTTGGGGTTTGGCTCTTGAATAATTTGATGAAATTAAGCCTTATCTTTCTTTGTACTGCTTTCTATTCCTCTATTTTCTTGTTGTTGTTTTTTCTCCATGAGAAAAACTGTTGCAGAATTCTTTGGGATCCTTTGTGTTAGGAGTTTCTAACTTGGGAAAAAGTACTAAATGATTTAAATATAACCAAAAAACTCCCCCAAACCTCTACATGGAGTTACTTGTTTTGGTTCAGATTTTTATTTAAATTTTAGTTAGTTGACATGTAGTGTAATATTGGTTTCAAGAGTAGAATTTAGTGTTTCATCAATTACATATAACATATATGTAATGGCCTGTGCAATGTGAATCATCAGAGAAGCTGTTGGCACTGTCCCGTTTATGAGCAAGCTGTGGACTGTCTGGAATCTTAGCAAAGTGACTTCTACATGTATTTAAAATATAAGTGACTAAATTTGTTTCAGCACATGCAGAATGACTGCAAGGAGCTTCTGTTTAGTGACATGAAGCAAAAAATCTCTTTGCTCTCTTTTCTTTTGATACTGCTTGCCTGCATTATCCTGAACTGCATAACTCACTAGGATATTACGTATTTTCCATTAGCCGTTCTTTCAGGCTCCTATCCAGAGTTAAGTCTGTCAGAGTAACACTGAGGTCAGTGAACCATGAGTCTGGTTGCCTTTGCAAGGCATTTCTGTGCTAGTAAAAGCAGCAAATACCTCATAAGAATGCTGCACAATCATTCCCATAGTGTGATATGCTAATTCTTAAGAATGTTGCTAACACTGCACTTTGTTTCATATGATTGAATTTAGAACTTTCACTCAATTGGTTGAAGGCTTCAAACTGGCGGTAATAACAGTCTTTTGAGTTGTTGCTTAAGTAGAGCAGTGATGGAATTCATATGGCAGGCGACAGTTGCTCATTCAAGTTCAAGAAAAAATCTCTATCAACCTCAGTGGTTGAAAAACAAAAGGAAAGAAAGTAGCCCAGCTGTTCGCTTTTTAATAGTATATCTTTCTTCCATATTTCAGATGAGAACAGAGCACGTCATTAAATGAAGATATAAATATTAATGTCATCATTGTTAAAAATCCTGAAGAACAGACCTCGCACATTTATGTGATTTTTTTTTTTTTAATGTCCATCTTATTGTGTCCAAGTAAAATCAGTAAAATCCCCCCCATGTCCCTAGAGGTCTCACCACAGCTAGTTAGCTTTCAGTCTTGGTATCCTTTTACTCGTGTCTCCTATAACAAGTCTCAGAGAATTTAGTAAAACTTTAATCAGTCATATTTGGCCACATAATGTTAAAGAAAATGTAAATCCCAGGAGTCCAGATAGTCTTTGTGGATATAATTTAAGCATACAAACGCTTTGCTGTGACATGAACAGGAAGTATTCCTAGTTTAGACAACTTACTACCATGATGTGCTTTCAGTGTGGAACAGAATTTTAGTCGTTAGTAATTATAGGATGTCAGAACTTTCAGATAGCCAGAGTTTCTACCCTTCTATTTGAATATTTGTCGACTATTTTGAAACAATAAAAGCTGCTTATTGTTCTGTTGCCTATGGTAAACGGTATGAATAAGATTTTGGGTGTATATCTGCTTATATCTAGTATATTTCTTAGTGTATCTTTGGCTCACTGAAATGGGCACTTTGATATATTTTTCAGAGAATATGATATTTTGGCAAACAATCTCTTCCCTGACCAAATTCTAGCTAACTTCTTGAAAATGATTCAACAGAATTGATCCTAGGGCAAAGAGCTAACATTTTTTGAGAATCACTGTGTATCAGGCATTGTGCTCAGCTTTTTCCATGTAATAACTCACCCTTAAAATAACTTGATGAGTAAGATACTATAATTAGTCCCATTTTCCAGATGAATAAGTTGCTATTATCAATGCCATTTTCCAGATGGAGAAACTGGGCTGAAGTTAAATATAATTTATCCAAGGGCACACAACTGTGAAGTGGTAGAGTATTTAAACAGTAGTTTTTGTCCTAACAAAGCCCATACCTGTAATCACTATGTACTACATACATGGGAATAGGCATTTACTTGACCATATTTGTTTGATGTCTCTCCTTGTTCTAGCCTCACGTAGAGCCATGAATCTCAGCAGTTGACACAGTCTTTGGAAATGCTCTTGGGTGTGGCGGCATTTGCCAACTATAACCATTCAAGGAAACCCTTAGGAAGGGAATTAAAACTGCATTGTACCCCTCTATGCCTAGTTGAGGGAAGCCTGGACCTATGTGGGTATTGAAGGCAACTTTCTTCAGAGTCTTGAGACCAGAAAGCAGACAGCCTTTTTTGGTTCAGAATTGTCAAAAAGTTACTAATAATCCCTGCCTCACCCCAAGTGAAATTTAAGTTCCAGGTAGTGATATCTTATTGGAGATTTTTCTCAACTGGCAGCCCTCTTCCAAACTTCTTTACCTTGACCATTCTGGCTTTCTGAGGTCTATCTTCAAGAGATTCCACCACCCTCCCTCAGTTTAGTTGTGTTTCTGTCACAAGTCAGTGACAGTCACTGGGTAGCAACTGAAAAAAGAAGATAGTAAATTCAGAAGAAATCTCATGGAGTAAGACCCAAAGTCTTTCCCACCCTTGAAACATTTTTCATGACAGCAGAACCTATTCATTCATGGTAGATGTTAAGACCTTCCTATTGAGTCTACTGATGATTAATAATTGTACTTGACTAATTTCAAGGCTAGTGTCTGTCTTATGGCACATGGAATGATAACAGAGTAATACTTTTAAATGGAGTTGCTAGAGGTACTTGCCTGCTGGGGCGCCTGGGTGGCTTAGTCGGTTAAGCGTCCGACTTTCGCTTAGGTCATGATCTCGCGGTTCGTGGGTTCGAGCCCCGCGTCGGGCTCTGTGCTGACTGCCAGTTCAGAGCCTGGAGCTTGTATCAGAGTCTGTGACTCCCTCTCTCTCTGACCCTCCCCTGCTCACGCTGTCTCTCTCTCTCTCCTAGAAATAAATAAAACACTAAAAAAAAAAAAAAAGGGTACTTGCCTGCAGCTGTGGAGATCCTCCCTGTCAAAGAATTATCTATGCTACTGGCAGAGGGCTCTAAGTGTACCAGCAAGCCTATTGAGACTTGACTTTGGCAAAGATAATGACCTTATAGACCAGAATTACTAACAAGAGAAGGTAGTCTTGAAAATGAGTCCCTGAGGGGCGCCTGAGTGGCTCAGTCGGTTAAGCATCCGACTTCAGCTCAGGTCATGATCTCACAGTTTGTGGTTTCGAGCCCCGCGTCGGGCTCTGTGCTGGCGGCTAGCTCAGAGCCTGGAGCATGTTTTGGATTCTGTATCTCCCTCTCTCTCTGACCCTCCCTGCTCACGCTGTCTCTTTCTTTCTCAGAAATAAATAAAACATTAAAACAAATTTTTTAAGAAAAGAAAATGAGTCCCTGAAATAATTAATAGTGATTATATCAGTTCTAGTTGAACTGAGCAGTCAATTGTGTAACTCCTAGACTAGTTTGCTCTGATTCTTTACAAATGCATAGTCCTGACTTTTGTAAGACTTGCACATATAAAACATTCTCTTGCTGGAAGGTTGATGCAGTGCTTCCCCCCTCCCCCCCCAACGGTACCATCTTAATAGAATGGCAAGGCACTCTTGATTGATCAAAACGGGACATATTTAAATGCTTTGAAATATATAAATATAGTTTCCAGAAAGCAGAATGTAATATAAGTAATGTGGTAAACACTAGAGCCTAATCCTGGCCCTTTTATTAGCTGTATTACCTTTGAGAAATTTCTTAACCTCTCTAGTTTGTTTCCTCTGTAAAATGAGGGAGTTTAAGTAAATCTGTTTCTCAGACTCTGAACCTACCACAGATTACTAGAGATTTATTTAGGTGGCATATATGAGATAATTTCAAACAGTTTCCTGATAAAAGATTAAAACAAACATTGAATTGAATAATTGAGAAAGTTATTTCTTTTTCAGTCCTTCTGATTGTGTCAGACAGATTTTCAAATTAGTATCAGGATATCTTTACAATAGTTCTTTAACACTGGATAATTGTTTGGGAGTGGAGCTGATGGGTGGGAGCAGGTACTGGGAATCCTCCATTCCTCAAGATTTTCTATAGAAGCATAACTAATTCCATTCCTTCAAAGGGAGAAGTACTGCAGTGGTTGTTTGTTTGTTTTTTTCTTCTTTCTGTCTACCTCATTTACCCTCCACTTGGCAGGAAAGTAGTGCATACAGCTGGTGAGTTTAGGGGGAGGAATAAACGTGTGAGGCATAGCCCTGTCTGGCTTCTCTCATGGCATGCTCTTCCTCCTCCTCAGTATAGTAGGCCTTGGTTGACAGACTCTTCTTAGGACTGGGTGGAAACCCGTAAGGCCATAAATCCAAAGAACAATACTACATTCTGTAGTTCATCCTTATTGGTAATCAAGCTGATATTTTGATTACCATTTATCCTTCTCTCTGTCTCCCATTTGGTTTGAAACTCATAGGAGATGTAAGGGGAAATGCAATTATACCCCTTTAACCTCACTGATAGATAACCTCTTCTTTTAATAGGAATCTGGCTTGAGCCCAAGGCGCTTCATAGGCAATAGTATTTATATAGAATTTAATGATATGGTTTCATTTTCAGTGAAGTTATACTTCTAGTTTCCATCTATAAAATAAATTCATGTAAGTTTTAAAATGAATTTTTAAAACATTAATACAGATAATACATGGATATGGTAAAAATTGTAAAGTAAATACATAAATGACTAAAGTTTAGAAACCACTCACTAAGCATGATCATTTCTAATCTAAGATCTGTTCCAGATTTAAATTCACTTCAATATAAATGCCAGTAGTATAAAAAATGTTAGGTGGTAAACCAAGTAAAAACAAATGGGACCTTCTAACCATAGCATATAATATGTTATTTTCATTTATTTTAAAATATATCATTATTGAGGAAGCTAACCTTTTTTTTTTATTTATAAATATCCTTAATATTTTACTAGACAGTTGAGTATTGATATCTTTTTGATAACACATTATTTGGTGATGGTATTTTATTTTTCTTCCACTGAAAACAGTCAGTTCTGGGTGAGGTTTTTGAACTAGAAATCTTGGAGGGCAAGGACAACGTTGTCACTGTATACTCTGCCTCATACAGTGTTTGGCATATAGCACTGTTCAATAAATATTTGAACAAGTGGAATGAATGAATGAATGAACGAATGAATGAATGAATGAAAAACCAACAAAAATAAACTACATTCTCTGTCTTGAAGATATAAGCATAGTTTCAATTTATTTCTGAAAGCTGTCAATAGGACTAGCTGTAAGAAAGTTGAGCCCTTGGGGTAATCAGTGAAAGATAGAGCTACACAGAACATTTAGAATAACCGTGTTAGGAAGAAATCGCAAAAGGAAGGTAGCCCTATTAATTTTGCTTTTGTTTATGGCCATATAAGAGGCTAGATTCTTCCTTTCTTTCTCTCTTCTTTATAAAAAAGAACTGTTTTCCCATCCTATTTTTCCTCTCATTCATGCGGTATGTCTCTTATCATGTCCATATCACAGAAAGCATCCCAATTTCCCTTGCCTTTGGGAGATTATTAGAGCTTAACTTAAAATGTGGCTCACTCTCTCCCCATACACTCTTTTTTTTTTTTTAATGTTTTATTTATTTCTAGGAGAGAGAGAGAGAGACAGCGTGAGCAGGGGAGGGTCAGAGAGAGAGGGAGTCACAGACTGAAACAGGCTCCAGGCTCTGAGCTGGCAGTCAGCACAGGGCCCGATGCGGGGCTCAAACCCATGAACCACGAGATCATGACCTAAGCGAAAGTCGGACGCTTAACCGACTAAGCCACCCAGGCACCCCTCTCCCCATACACTCTTAATTGTAGTTTCTCATCTGATAAAGGTGCCCACCTCTTTCTTAACTGGTACCCTAGATGAACTGCAATGCTGGTGGTAAATTTTTTTATTGCCATCTATTCATGCAAAAAATGTCATGTTTCAAGGGCTTTGTTCTAAGAATCCTGAAATGAGTTTTACATGTCAGAGAGAGAATATTAACCAGACATTTTTAGTTATGCCAACTAACTTTCTTATAATCATGTAGTTTGAGTGATTATATTTCCAGATGATGAGATTTACTATAAAACACTTGGCATAAATGCAGAAAAACAAAATTTGAGGACTGTGCTCCATTCTGGTGAATACATTTTAAATGTCTTCTAGGTTTATTCTCTATAAGTGCATTCTTTCTTTAATGGTCCAGTGATTAACTGGAATTATTTTGTATGTTCAGGTTAATATTTTCTGTTACTGAAATTTTAATTCAGTACATTTTGTATTTGTAAAATTTATCTGCCTGGTATCTTCATGTCTTCTAGTTATTACTATATGGTCTTCAGTATCCAAAGATAGATATTCAGTTAGATGTCTTCAATATCTAAAGTTGCTGGCTTATCCCATTTTGGGTTGTTCATATCATTATATTATAAAATTGACAGAACAGCAGTATCATTAATGACATATACAAGTTGGATTCTGAAACTAATCATCATCTACAAAAATTAGCATCTAATCATATTTTCATTTTAATGTCCAGATAAACAATCAACATAGATTCTATTGTTATTATAAGTGAAAATGTAATAGATAATTTGGCCAAGAAAAAAAAGACTTTAGTATTATCATTTTTTTTCTTTAAAAGATATAACTGCTTGACTTATAATAGTAATCCTTACATACCTCTAGAGTCGTGCTCTGTCATGAAATTAATGCAAGAGCCATTTGCTATAATGACAATCTTGAAGTTTTGAGGATACTTTATTGTCTGGTTCAAAAACCAAAACAATTATAAAAAACAGAACTTTGTGTAGCTGGCTGTGTTCACTGACAATATGGTTATTCTCTGATTAGACATTCTGAGTGCATCCCTCTCTGGGGTATGAGGTGTTGATGTGGCAGCATGTTATGACAGGGTGGCGGAGGGGAAGATCATAGACTTCGGAGGCATGCCGACCTAAATGTGAAATTTAGCTCTGTCACTTCTGTGCCAGTACCTTGGGCAAGTTACTTAACTGTCTCTGTAATACTGCTGTAGAGTTGCTATAAAAGCATCCAGAGTGAGTTCTCAAATGGTAATTGTATGAGAAATATAGTGTGGTGATGATATGTTTTGATATTCTCACAGGTGAAGTAAAGGACAAAAACGTTCAGGTGGTTGAGCTCCCCATTGTAGACAGTCTTCATCCTCGTCCACCATATTTACCCCTGGCGGTACCAGAAGACCTAGCAGATCGGCTTGTACGTGTCCATGGTGACCCTGCAGTGTGGTGGGTGTCCCAGTTTGTCAAATATTTAATCCGCCCACAACCATGGCTAGAAAAGGAAATTGAAGAGACTACTAAGAAGCTTGGCTTCAAACATCCAGTTATTGGGTAAGAATCTGATTTATTCCTCATAATGTGATGTGTAGTAGCAGAGATATGTGTACTTTACAATATATTGTGAACTTTGTGATATAGTTCAATTTTCAGAGCCATACCCTAAAACAGATATTCCAGAGTTCACCTAAGGTCATAAGGAGATCATTCTTCCTTTGTTCACTTAGAACAGCTGAGTCATCATACTTTGTTACCCTCATTCACTTATTTATTCATTTAACAAATGAATGTCGTATCCTATCTTATCCTAACAAGATCATGAGATGAAGCTGTGACATTTCTAATATTTTCTATTGCACTTTTTTTTAGGCTTCATTAATTACCAATGATGATTATTTTGCATTTTTTTAATGTTCTGTTTTCTGCCCTGGAAGCTATTTTGATAATAAAATACTATTTATAATATAAGATAATGTTAAAATTATGATTTAAAATTATCTCTTGGCCCACGTGGGAGTTATCATGTATATATGCATCCAGTCTCATGCTTATGTTCAAGGAAATCATAGCACAAAGAAGCATCTTTGTGCATAAGCATGTGCTCCTATACACATACATAAAAAGTTATGGGAAGAGGAATTTTCCTGGGTCCTGGTGGCAGATTTCATATCATGGGAGAATGTTCTTTGCCTAATGGAAAGAGTACTGGACTGAGATTTAAGTGACCTGGGTAATACTCCTGGCCTTTTTCTAATTCTGGACCAAGTTACTTAATAATAGTATTGGGCTTTGATTTTTCCATCTGTAAAATAGGAAAGGTAATACCTGCCCTAAAAGTGATGATGTGATAAGAAGGGTAAAAGGATTTTAGTTCAGTGGGAAAAATGCACTGTAAAATAATACCTTTCAGAAAGACTGATGCTAAAATAATTTCTAAAAATAGACTTGTAGGCTAGACTGTAACGTTCTGCAGCTTATACTGTTAGTAATAAAGTCAGCTATTGATTAATATTAATGCATGTGTTGTTTATTCACTTATTTGCAGAACATTTATTGAATACCTGCTACTGTGGGGGACAGAGATTAATTTTTTTTAATGGCTCCTTCTAGCTTATTACAATCTATTGGAAAAGAGACATACACAGCTAACATTATATGGGCAGAATGTGATAAATACCCTGAGAGAAGTATAAAAATTATTATGAGAGGTCAGGGAGAAATATACTTCCATCTGTATCAGGGAAGTCTTCATAGCGTCAGTGTTTGAACAGGATCTTGAAAGATAAAAGGGTAGTAATTAAATTACCAAAATACCTTCAACTACATTATCTCATTCATCCTTTAACGCAGTCCTATGAAGTGAATAGAGATAACCATTTTCTAGGTGAGGAAACTAAAGGAAAGTTCCAGAATTAATAAAGGCAAAACCAGGACTCAAACCATCTTACTTTTCTTGGAAGCTTTCCTGTAGTTTGGCATGCCAGAAAGCTACCCTAATTATCCACGGACCATCCATCATATTAAGAGTTGGCCAAATACAAAAAATTGCAGTACCACAGACAATTGAGTTATTTCATTGAGGTAGTATGCTCTAATGAAAGAGAAAGACACTGGAATTCAAGAATCTGGGGGCCCCATCTAACTTCTACTACTAACAAGTGTGACTTTGGGCAGCATACTTGATCATTCCAGGTCTTCATTGATTGCCACTCTTTCCTCATTTGTTTAAAACTAAGAAAACTAAGTTAGATGGCATGTAAAATTTCTACTCACACAGTACTAAACAATTAGATTTTTGTGTCTACACAACATTCATTCATTTATTCATTGTATTTGGTGCTATTGGAAATAAATAAAATCACATTCCCTCCCCTGAAAGACTCAGCTTGATAATCTGATATAGATGACCCTTGAACAATGCAGTTAGGACTGCTGACCCCCATGCAGTTGAAAATCCATGTATAAATTGGCTCCTCCAAAACTTAACTACTAATAGCCTAGTGTTGGCTGGGAGCCTTACCAATGACATAAGCAGTCAGTTGACATCTATTTTGAATGCTATATGCATTATATACTATATTCTTATAATAAAGTAAGCTAGAGAAAATATGTTATTAGAAAATCATAAGGAAGACAAGATACATTTACAGTACTATACTGTAAAAAATCTGTGAAAGTCAGGCAAGTACGCAAAGAACTTTTACTTTAGTAAAGACTAGGTTGAACAGTATGTTAGAGAAACCAGCCTCCTCTTGCCTTATAGTTGTCTTTTTATTCATTGATATGTCTTCAGAAGCATCAGTTTCCTTAAAGTCTGAAAAACTTACATTAAATTAAAATGACTTCCAATATCCTTCACAAGGTTAATACTCTGGTTCTTCCATAGAGACTTCATTATGTCTCTCTCAAAATTCTTGATCCAAGCCTAACTTCAGGAGTACTTGGAGACATGAGAAAATTTCTTAGTAGTACTCTGCCACTACCTCATATGCTCCTCTTCCTTTGATTCTTCCTTCCATTATTACAGCTCTTCTTTGTTTCTATTTTTATTTTTGTTTTCCTATCTCCCACCTAGCATCTTTCCTTGTATCTTAGTCTTAATATGTATAGAAGTTATTGACCCTTATTTTAAATGTTAGAGCTAAAGAAAGTACATGGTGAAATCAGTATCAAGAGTGTTTCTTCTTAGGAACTTTTCATTGAAATTCAGTGGAATTGTTTATCCCTATGGAGCACAGTGAACAATTCCAATTTCTTGAGAGAGAAGCAGTGATTAAGAAGGATATGGGAAGGAAACAATAGAATACCTGTAAATATAAAGGTACGCACATCTGGACTGGAATAGTCTGGAATGCAAAGGATACCCATAAAGATTAACTGCAAGTGAAAACAGACCTGCCCACCGGATTCATGATAAAAAGCTGATCTTGGGGGGCGCCTTGGTGGCTCAGTCAGTTAAGTGTCCGGCTTCAGCTCAGGTCATGATCTCATGATTCGTGGGTTTGAGCCTCGCATCGGGCTCTGTGCTGACAGCTAGTTCAGAGCATGGAGCCTGTTTCAGATTCTGTATCTCCCTCTCTCTCTGACCCTCCCCTGCTCAGGCTGGCGCGCTCTCGCTCTCTCTCTCTCTCTCTCAGAAATAAGTAAAACATTAAAAAAAAAAAGGGGGGGGCGCCTGGGTGGCTTAGTCGGTTAAGCGTCCGACTTCCGCTTGGGTCATGATCTCGCGGTTCGTGGGTTCGAGCCCCGCGTCGAGCTCTGTGCTGACTGCCAGCTCAGAACCTGGAGCCTGTTTCAGAGTCTGTGATTCCCTCTCTCTCTGACCCTCCCCTGCTCATGCTGTCTCTGTCCCTCTCCTAGAAATAAATAGAACATTAAAAAAAAAATTAAAAAAAAAAAAAAGCTGGTCTTAGGCTTGACCTAAGGCATGCCTGTATACTGTGACCTAAAAGGAAACACATTTACCATTTTCTTTTCCCATATATGAATAGTGGTTTACTAATTTGGTGGGTGTTGGGGAGGGTGCAGAAAGGACAAATTTAAGGACAGTTTTAATTTATGAAAATAAACTATGACCATTATTGTTTTCATTACAGTTACTTTGAAAGCACTAAGATGGGAGGAAAATACTGTGAAAGTCAACAAAGGATGATGTAAATCTTTGTCCCCAATTTTACAGTTTTAGAGCTTTTTTACAATAAGACAGATGAGATCAATATCTACATGTGTTTGATAGCGTGAAAAACAGCAAAAGGAAATTCATTATGTGTATAACAAAAGGGGTAGGATATCTCCATGAACTTGGAATGTAAGAATTCTTAAAAGGTTTGCCTACCTTGATTGTGCTATAGGAAGAATCCTTGCAGGTCTGTGTTTTCCTTGGACAATTTTCAATTCTATAAGCCGACAGTTACAGTAACTACACAGGGTAAAATGAAGAAGAAGAAAAGTTGGCATCAAAATGTTGCAAATATTATATTTAATATTCTGTAATAACAGCTGTGAATCTTGGTATCATTTGTTGCCAAAAATCTTTAAAAAGTTATATCTGTTTTTTTCTGGGAGGCTGGTTGTTATTTTGCTGCCTCTATGGAGTGTAACTCTGGAATCTTCCATTTACTCTACTATTCTTGGATATGCTAATTATTTTCTTTATAAGAAAGCATTCTTCAAAAGCTTATTTTCTAATTCTCCTTACATTGTGTTAACATGCAAATATATTTAGAATATATGTGTTTGAATTTTTAAAATATTTTATTTTTTCTAATGGCAAAAGTGAAAGAAAAATTGGTTTAAAATGTCTATGATGCCACCGTAAACAATGAAGTTGAGTAGCCTAAGAGCACCCAGTGGATCAGAAGGTCAGAGCATTATCAGCAGAGTCTGACTTTCTCCCTCTGCCCCCCCAGAGTACACGTCAGACGTACAGACAAAGTGGGAACAGAAGCAGCCTTCCATCCCATCGAGGAATACATGGTACATGTTGAAGAACATTTTCAGCTTCTCTCTCGCAGAATGCAAGTGGATAAAAGAAGAGTATATTTGGCCACGGATGACCCTTCTTTATTAAAGGAGGCAAAAACAAAGTAAGTTAGATGTACTAGTGATTCTAGACCAGGACTCTTTTTCAGTTGAAAGGAATCCTTAATTCCTGTGACTTGTCATTCTTGTTATAATACTACTACTTATTATTGGAGTTTTTAATTCAAACAACTATGTACCTATATGACTGTTAATATAACCAGGAGTGTATTTGAGGTGCCAGTATGGTGTATATTTCATTCTGAAGCCTCTTCTCTTCATGTGTAGGCAGCTGTCATCTTGCTATGTACTAACATGACCTCTCTGTGTGTTTGGAAGAGAGAGCAAGCTTTCTGGTGTCTCTTCCTGTGGGGACATTAATTCTATCATGAAGGCCCCATTCTCATGCACTTTCTTTAATCCTAATCATCTCCCAAAGGCCCCATCTCCAAATATGATCACAGCTCAAACATAGGTATTCTAGGGGGGCACAAATGCTAACCAACAATATAGAACTGCTGGCAATAAAACATACCAGGTGCTTGCCTTTTTACTTTCACTGTCTTCACTGGCATTGATGGGCAAATGAAACATATGTAAAATATGTGTAAGTTTTCAACTTATATAAAAATTTCTGAAACTTGGAAGTTATGTTAAAGAAAAGTAAAGGATCAGAAGATAAGTTTCATAAGTGAAAGAATAAGAACTGCTAGTATGTATTGAGCAGTAAAACAGTAATCTGTCATTTATAGAGCATGCCTGTATTTCACGCACTGTTAGGTGCTGGCGATTCCATGATAAGCAAGATACTGTGCTCTCAAGGAATTCCCAATCTAGTGGGGGAACAGAAAATTACTCATACTCCACAGTATGAGTAGTGCTACTATAGAGTTAACATAGGGGTTAAGAAAATACATATACATGCTGATCCTAATTGGGAATTTATCATAGGATCTGGGTGAACCTAGAATTGGTCTTTACTTATTATTAATAAATAAAGGATGTATTAAATATATGGAAGTAAGAAATGAGGGAGATGATTCTGTATTCTTAGCTTTGCTCAGACACTCTTTGCTCCAGAAATCATCCCTGAATCCCAGCGTGTCCCTCTTCTCTGCATTCCTCTGACTTGGTGCTTAGCACTTGCTTACCTCTGTGTCCCTCACTGGATTATAAGCAAGCGCTTTAGACACAGTACCTACCTCTAGTAGGAGCCCAGTAAGCACTGAATTATGTTTATTTCAATTTCAATTTCATCAGTTTGAAAACATTTTTATTAGCTGTCACTCACTTAAGCTATTGGTTATTTAATTAATTAATTTATTTTTGGTTCACTTTTTATGTCACAAATAGAGGTTAGAGAGAAAAACAAATTTAAAGTCAGTACTATACTGTAGATGTTTATCAAAAGCATTGGACAATAGTTTAAATCCTTTTTCTCCCTCCTAAGAATCTAAACCTGATGTAAGTTGCTTTTTTTTTTTTTAAGGCTCCCTATACAGAGTATATTCTCTCTCTCTCTCTCTCTCTCTCTCTCTCTCTCTCTCTCACTCTCACTCTCACACACACACACACATACACAGGACCGTGAAATTCGTCAATCAAGTGTGAGCCAAGTTACATACTTAACTAAATGAACATTTGGGCACAAAACACAATACAAAATTTTCACAGATACTTTTCTAGTTTGATATCCAGAAACAGAGTAGAAATAGTTCACCATGCTCCTTAATATTAAAATACCAGAATGAATTTGTAGCTTGATTGAAAAAAATATTAAAATATTATCTACTCTTTTACTTGTTCTTGAAGCATCACAAGCTTTTTTCTTGTTTTTCTTTTTTCCTTGATTAGCAAAATAATTCATGTTCATTAGACAATATGGAAGGTGGTAAGTATACAAGCAAGGAAAAAATATTACCCACAGTCCTATTACTCAGTGGCAACAGCTATTTAAATGTTGATATATTCCCTTTAGTCGTTGATATAGTTACTCATTTTAGTAGTTGATCATATTCTCTTTTAATACAGCAGTGGATCCATTTTCTCATTTCACTAAAAAAAATAATTATCTTAAATGTCCCCTTTAATGACTATATACCCCCTGTATAGATGTGTCATTGCTTACTTGCTCATTCTTCTAATATTGGACACTTAAGTTATTTCCAGTTATTTACTCTTATAAATAATGCTACAGTATATTCCTAAAGTTATCCACATTATGTCCTTAAGCTAGATTTCTGGCCTTGGAAATATTTAGATAAAAGGATATGAGCATCTTACAACTTTGATCCATGTACAGCATATGTTTGTGTTAAGCAACAATTTTGCTAGTAAAACGAATTTCCTTTCCATGGTCAGCTGGTCAGCAGCAAGTAGCTCCTCTCCCTATGGCAGTTCAGGAGGCACTTTTCCCATATTCTGTTAGGAATGTTGCAGCAGCATTTTATGCACTTTTTTACCTCTTTGCAAGTCCTTTCATTTTAATTTTCTGAGTCATTTTGAAGATCTTCTCAGGAATTTAAATGCTATTTCTCATTATTTTACTTCTACGTTTTTCTACTCTGAATTAACTCTACTTTAGATCTGTCAGGATTGGTTTTGATAACCTAAGCAAATCCTAAAACCTCTGCCATTGTTTTCGGAGACCAAAAGCATGAATCAATCTCTCATTGCAGTATATCGAGTCCAGGGTCATTATGAGACTTTATAAATGAGACTCATAAAGCATTATGAGTGCTTCAAGAGGGTAAAGAACTGAAGAATGATGATTAAATGATACATAGGATTCACAGTCAGAGGAGAATCTATTTTCTGGGTAGCTTACCTTTTGTAAAAAGCGGTCAAGATAGGTTTATATATGTGGCTTCTGTGTGAAAATGAGCAGTTAATGCTTTGCTGCTTGGTGTCATACCTCAGGTTTCTCTGGGTTAAGACTGAGTTCATCCATGAGATTTTGGCACCTGCATCCCACTGACTGTGGCAACCATTGCCAATGTGGAGATATCTCTCTTAGGTAATTCACTGTTAGAGTGTTTAAGTCGCAGACTCATTGACAACGAAGCAAGAACTATTAAAATTTTCTATCTAATATTGGGTATCCTAAGATGTGGAGATGGGGAACAGGGGTGAAACAGGAGAACAAACAAGTCTTTAAAAATCTCCCAGAGTAAATATTTACATATTTAGTTTGCTTTTTATCAAAATTGCTGGATGAACACTCCTAAACTTAGTTTCATTTAAAGGAATAGAGGCAAGAAAAAATTATTTAAAAGTTTTTGTTAAGTGTTTAGTTGCCTTGTGAAATGAAGACCCCCACAATAAAGAGTGGTTAATTTTTTCACTATTTTATTGAACTATAATATGCTAGACACAGTTACAGGGCACTAGGAATACAAAGAGAAATAGAAGATAATATGCTGCTCCTTATTTTCAGGAGTATCCCAACTGGTGGGCAGTATACAGGTCACAAATAATTACAATGTAGTTAGATAGATGTCCTGAAGGAGTTGTATACCAGGTACAGTGAAATCATGAAGAGTATCTCGCTCAGCCTGGAGAAAGACTTCAGAAAAGAAAATGTGTTGTTTATAACTTTAACTTAGTCATTTGTGAGTGATATAAAAATAAATTTTTATAAGGTGGAAGGAGAAAAAAATATTCTATCATTGCCAATCTCTACAACCTTACAGTAAAAGAATTCCTCTGCTGACATACTTGTAGGCAAAAGATCAGAAAGAAGCATGTTTGTGCAGAAATTTCCATGCTCATTATTGGAGATGCAAAATCTCCCTCTTACATTATTTACTTTGTTCCTGTTTGTTTTTTCCAAACTCCATATCCTTCATCAAGCAGTCTTTAGCATACACAGAGGAGCCCTGAGAAACTTAGATGTTCTTTTGGTTTGGTTCTAGGGAGGGGTCTTTAAATTAGGAAGGGCATTAATGTTACTGTCACTTCTCAGGAAAAGGATCACTCTTTTCTTTTCATTGAGCACCCAAACCATGCTGACAGAGTTATTTGTTGCTGTTTCTGCCCCATGCCTGGGTGTGCAGCTTCACAGGAATCACATTAAAAGTCTTTGGGGTTGTTTTCTTTTTAGAACAAATATGACATTTCCTTCGTCTCCCTGATTCAGGGCTGAGGAGGGTAAAATGTCAAAACTAATGAGGCCAAATGGATCTGAACACTGAATACCAGTCTGAAGCAGTGCTCAGAGACTTTGCCGTCACAGTCATCATTAGAGGCAATGAGAAGAAGCTCCTTGGTGGCTGTGAAATGAAGAGAAATATGAAGCAGCTGTTAGGGGATGAGGAAAAAGTCCCAGACATAGGTAGTGTGTACTACTTATGTATCATGTACTTACTCTCACAGCACTGTGTGGGGTACTAGGTACTGGGTGATGCAAAGAAAAGTATAGTCCCCACCTTTGGGGGAGACAGACATGTAAACTGACTCTTGATGATTCAGGGTTTATAAATAGGAACTACTACCCTGTCAACAAATATTTATTGATCCTCTTATACTCCAGTTTCTGTTCTAGGCACTGAGAATAATAAAGTTAACAAAGCAGATGAAGTGCTTCTGTATAGAGTTTACATTCCACTTAGGGATGATGGAGGTGGGAATGGATACAGGCAGTAAATAAACAGTGAATACATATTATGTCAAATGATAATAAAGGTCATGAAGAAAAGTTAATCAGGTAAAAGAGATAGAAATTGCCAAAGTCCTCACTAATAAGGCTGTATTTCAGCAGAGATCTAAAGGAAGTAAAGAATAAGACCAGCTGGATATCCACAGAAGAATGTTTAACAATCACAGCTAATATTTACTGAGCATTTACTACATGTCTGTTGCTCCTCTAAGCACTTTACATTGCGTAATGTATTTAATTCCTACAAAATTTATATAAAGCAGGTACAATTATTAGCCCGTTTTCATGTAAGTCCCAAAGTTTGCAACTTAACTCTGAAGATCTACCCCATACACTAAGAAAATTTATTCACTGTATACTAGAGTATAATTAAACCTCTTAATTCACAGTGGAATCATTTGAACATATGGTAGACTTTTTAAAGATACCCTGTTTTAATATTTTTAAGTACATAACCTATCTCAAGACTACCAAAATGTTGCTTAGTAGACATCTACAAAGAATTTGCTTTTATAAATGAATTAGATTGGTTTTCCATTGTTGTTGTTGGTTAAGATGGTGCTTTGAGGATGGGAGGTTAGGGGAGGTAAGTCTGAATGATCACAAATTCTAAGTCAAAAATTTAAAATGAAATTTAATCATTGAAAAGTTCAGTGACCAAATATGAAGGCACCTTGAAAAACCTCATAGAGGTCACTCATTACAAAGAAAATAAGGAGCCTTCAACTCTTAGGAATTGAGAAGGGTCATTTTGATACATGTATGTGTGTATTACATGATGTACCAATAACATGTAACATACTTCCGAATGTTTTCTATCCCACTGATGGAATCAAAGATGCTTCATCAACTACTCTATTAAACACCATAATTAAAGCTCTCCTTACTGTTAGAAAAAGGGACTTTGGTCAAAGGAGTAGGTCTACTTCCTGCTTATAAGACACTACATCCTGATAGAATACTGTGATTTCAGTGACTATGTAAAAATTTATTTCTTCTTTACAGGTACCCCACTTACGAATTTATTAGTGATAACTCTATCTCTTGGTCAGCTGGACTACACAATCGATACACAGAAAATTCGCTTCGGGGTGTGATCCTGGATATACACTTTCTTTCCCAGGCAGACTTCCTAGTGTGTACTTTTTCATCCCAGGTAAGCGATAGTAGGGTATTTTTAAATGGTCAGTATTTATGCTCGCTTCAGCAGCACATATATTAAATGGTCAATATTTTTTGGTCATATTGAGTTCAGGAAGTTCTTGGGTTTGTGTATGTGTGAGTGTTTAGTGTTATCATGACTCAGATGCAATTTTCTTAATATTTGGGAATGATCCCTTTTGTGAAAGAATGGGAAGATTCCACCCCCTACCCCTGCAAAAAAAAAAAAAAAAAGCTATTCAAGTGCACTGAATACTTAGTTGCTTGCCAGCAATGGTTGAATACATCTCTACTGAAGCCACTGCTGGAGTTGTTTAAAGTACTTGGCATGTTCACAGCATTTAACTGAAATAGCAAGTAAGTAAGCTTACTTAATACTTTCTGATTTTGCATACAGTCAGTATGTAGCCGGAATCCATCCACTTCTACACATCAATGCACTGATACTGAGAGGCTGAAATGCCAAGCATTGTGACTCGCTCAGTTGCTTTATAGAAAATAAATAGTAAATGTAATTCATTTTCAAGTCCTGTTAACATTTCTACCATGCAAGAAACTATACATTAAATTTAAGCATACCATATTACAATCCTTCTTTGAGTTTAATTGTTGCAGATAATTATATGGTATGGGCTTGGTGTATTTGTTTTTATGAGTGGCCCAATCAGCCGTGTATACACAATGGAATATCAGCATAGAAATATTTGTCGTTGGCTTTATTCTGCTCTCTCATTTATGTGCATATTACTGGTTAGTTCGTTCAACAAGCTGTTAAATGACTATTTGTGCTCAGAATTATATTAGGTGCAGAGGGAATTTCCAGAGAGATTGAATATATAGATCTTTTTTTTTTTATTTTTTTAATGTTTTTATTTATTTCTGAGAGAGAGAGAGACACACACACACATACACAGCGTGAGCAGGGGACGGTCAGAGAGAGAGGGAGACACACAATCTGAAAACAGGTTCCAGGCTCTGAGCTAGCTGTCAGCACAGAGTCCGACGCGGAGCTCAAAGCCAGGAACCGTGAGATCATGACCTGAGCTGAAGTCGGAAGCTTAACCGACTGAGCCCCCCCAGGCACCCCTGAATATATAGATCTTACCCTGGTCCAGAATCTAGTAAGCAAAATATTCATATGAAGTAATTGGAGAATAATTACCAAGAAATATAGATCATGTAAGATAAATGTATGCCTAAAAGCTTTAAAGAAGCAGAGAATAGAAAATATGAAAAGGAAGGTTGCACCATTTCATGGGAATATACTTCAGAGAGTATAAAGAAATGGACAGGTTTTTTTTATCTTGTGACAATGCCCACTGTCACAATGGGACAATGATATGATTGTTGGAAAGATACCTCTCTCAGCAAAGGCTGTGAGTTCCTTCAGTATGGAATAAGAATACAACTTACCCAGAGACAGCTACCCAGAACAGAAGTCACATAGCAGCAGTCATCAGAATAGAAAAGTTCCTTGGCCTTTAAGTCCCCATGAAGGCATCCACTGCCAATAGTTTTTCCTAACTGGGATGAGGATCTTGTCTTTGAGAAGCTCACTTTTCTATTCTCGTGGGAAGCAGAAGGGAGGAATTATAATTACGTGGTCTATCTCAACTGTTACTGAGAATCTGGCTATGTGTCCACTTGATCAACAGGTGCAAATGATTAATAACCTCTATACACATTTTTGAATGTTTATTGTTTAGAATGAGTGAATCAAAGGCCATTTTTCCCAGATATAGCACCTCCTCTGTAGACCTAGGTTTTAGGCCTTGTCTAAAGGCCAGGATTTCTCAACCCAGGCACTATAAGCATTATAGGCAGGTACTTTGTTGTGAGGTGCTGTCTTGTGCATTCTAAGATACTGAGCAGTGACCCTGGCCAGCTCAAGTTGTGACAACTGAAAATATCTTCAGATATTACCAAATATTCCACAGCAGTGGGGAGGACAAAAATGCCTTTGTTGAGAATCACAGCTGTGTGTCAGAAAGCTTGAAGATGAAATAAATATATACATGTCTAAACATTGATCAGCCTTACATGTAGACAGGCATGGAGACTTATAGGGGAGATATGCTCTATTTTGCTTTCCTTCTTCCAGTTCTTAATAATACCATTAGACTCATTCTAGAAAGAAAATCCTTTTATTTTTTTTCTTTTCAAGGATGTGCTATAGAATTTTTGATTCATACAACCTCATGATTCTAACTTTGACCCAGAAATAAGGGCCTCTCTTACTTGATGATAGTGGAAATCTGTCCAAGCGTATTGTTCATACTATTATGTTCTATTTTGTGCATAATATAAACTTCAGTGTGTTCTCCAGACCTCAGGTTTAGAGAAGTCGTTCATATGAAGAAAGAATGGTGTTCGGAGGACTTTTTCTCTCCAAAGGAATGAGATTTGTGCATTTATTATATTGTTCTAAAAACTCTTGACAAGTCAAACAAAGTTCATCCAAAATAACTTTTATTCATTTGAATAAAAGCAAAGCTCAAACTAATATCTTATATCCCAAAATAGACTCGAAAACCTCAAAAGTTTTTATGTCAAGGTTCAGAATAAAAGTTTAACAGTAAAAATATACTTATATAATGAGTAGTAGTTTGCTAAACATGACCACTGCCATTATCACATACCTTTCTTGGTGACTAGCAGCTGTAGCATTTGAGATTGTGGAATAATTCCACATTTACTTATAAATCTTTGGGTTTGTACTCCAGCATTTTTTGCAAATATTTTTAGAAAAAAAATGGGTTTGGTACAGTTCAGTATTTTTACAGTGTGAATGAAATTCGTTGCTTGATTGTAGAAGTTCTCTTGCCATAAACCAAAATTGGAATTGTTTGAAATTGCCCCAGAAATGTCTCATCATAATCGCCAATGGAGTGTGAGAAAAAGTCACTGATAGCATCAAAATGCCAAGCCATTGACTTCTAGGCAGAGAACAAGATTGAGGCAACATGGATTCTGGATTCAGTCTGGGTTTAAATATAACTTTGACTACTTAGTATCTGGGTGGCATTTGAACAAATTACTAAGCCTATCACTGACCTATTTTTCTCTGCCTCTAAAACAGTGGTAGCACCTACTGTATATAATTTTTGTGATGATTAAAAGTTATACGTAAAGCACTGAGAAGTACTTAGTGATATGTTAAATACAATATTAGCAGCTATTGTTATTTATATAAGGAAAGGTGTAAGAATACCTTGGCCTGTTAGAGAGACTCTACAGTTTTTATTTTAGCAAACTTTTTTTCACATGGCGCCATTTCAGACCATACATTCTCATATTGTAGGAGGAGCAAGAAACATGACAGTCAAGGACTCTGTTACTTCTGCTTATGCTCCTGGGTAACGCTTAGGTTCCACCAAATAGTCTTGTACAACGAGCGGGTATAACAGCTCTTCATTGTTCTTTATTAAGAAGAGTAGCCAGTAATATTTAGCCTTTTAATTTCTCTGTGCCAACATACCACCTCTACTCTGTTTTATTTAGCTTACTGAAAGAGAACATCACCATATAATATAAATTTTTACAAACAAAAGCTCTTCATTCCCAAAGAGTAAATGATAAGTAATAGTATTTGCTTTAGCAAATGCAAGTAAAATTATGTATTTGTTGACCTTAGGGAAATTAACTTGCAGACACTCCTATATATGCCATAGGCATACTAGAAAATGGGAGAAGACTAAAATATTAACACCCAAAATGGTGACAAAAGAATAAGACATTGAGAATCAAATCTTAGCCCAGAATAAAATCTGAACAACCAACTCTCAAACTTTCCTTGATATTCCAAGAGGTTATTAGGAAGTGACAAGTTTAATATCTTCTTCATAACGCTTTGACAGTCCTGCACTTTTATCTCCTGTGTGCTATCCTTTGAGGACTATTACAGCATAAAAGAATAGTGAGAAAGAGTTTATCTGTTGACCATGAACTACTGTAAATAATACTGGAAGAATGAAATCCCAGAAGGAAAAATGCAAGACTTGATTGATGTTTGAGAAACTATAAGTGTGAATGTCATGGCACGTTAATCAGGATTGCTTATAAGGCTTTGAACCCATCCCCCTCAGTCTCAGGGCTTCTAATCATTCTTGGTTTTATATTCATAAGTGAGATCTGGGAATTTTCTCTCCTTAAATGAAAAGGGTTTTTTTTAAGCCAATAATATGACTCTATGCTCTGATTTTGTTACTGTTGTTGCTCTTAGTTTTCTGAATCCCTTCATCAGAGCTGTTTCTCAAAAGCAAGTTTGTCCTAAGAGCCCCGTAAATTGAAGAGAACAATCCTCAGGATTTAATCTGAAAATTAGAGGCAATATTAACATTTTCCAAGAGCATCAAGAAAGTTTTGAAAACTGTGTGATCACATTCCAGGCTATTCTACCAAATCCTCTAATCTTGTTCTGTGTTACTGGAAGTTGCCTATACCCAAAGCATCTACTTTGTCATTTATTTTCGTGTTTAATAAAACTGTTTTAAATATGAAGCAAAGAAATTGCAGTGGGTGAAAGAACAGTAGTTATTATTGCTTATCAGATTTTTTAATCAGTTTCTATTACTCTGGAATCAGATTTACAGACATTGTTGTAGATGCTCACTTTAAAGTAGGCTGTGGGTAAACAACATTGTTTACGAAGCAGTCAACATTGTTCAGTAGTTTCAACCATTAAAATCACCATAGGACAAAATTACTTGTTTTTCCCCTGTGAGACCTCCCTTTTTCATACTTAATACAACATGCTCATGGCACTCTGTTGTCTGATTCCAAATCCACATATAACACAACTGGCCTCATTACACTTCAAATCAGATGTTGGAAAGCCCAAAGAGAAAATCCATATACTACATTCATTTTATTCTAGACAGATGACTCTGGCCCATGAAACAACAGTGGATACTGTTCTCTCGTCGAATAGCATTACAAAATAGTTTATAGGAAAAGTACATAGATCTCTCAGTATCATCCAAAGAGACAAGAACTTACTTGTAACTTCTCACACTAGGAGATCCTCCTAGCCCCATCGTTTTGACAACAAAACAAGATCCCATCTGCTCTGAGAAGGCTTTGGAGGCTCATAAAACTCAGCTGGTTAATCCTCAGGGATAAAATTCAGGTTACTGGGCCTTCCTCCCCTTATTTATTTGTTTTAATACAGTTGTATCTGTATTTTATTCTTTGGCAACAGTTTTGCTCTTACCCATTACTGTGTGCTTAGTACTGTTCTAATGATATACTGACATGTAATAAATGAAATGCAACTTACTACATATGGCCAGCCACGGCTTTGCAACCCAGTGGATTTGCATTGGTCATACTACCTCTCTAGTATCAAACTGAGTATTGATATCAACTGAAAGCTTTCATTTACCTGCCACACAGTTTGGACTGATAAAGCCTAGAGAGTAAGCCTAGGGTAATTAAATGCAAACACCAACTCTACAGTCCTCTTTCTAACCCTTTGCAGTAAATTGCCCCATGGCTAAAATAGAGAAATTTTTTTAGTTACCAAGAATGTTATATGGGATTAAATATCACTTAGGGATTAAATATCACTCATGGACTTGCTTCTTCACTGCTAGCCTAGTATTATGCATGAATCAGTATTCATTCAGCAGGTCTTTCTGAGCTCCTATTATGTGGCAGGTACACTAGTAGGTTCTTATCCTTAGTTTAGTTTATGGCTGAGAGCCAGAAAGAACTGTGAGTGTAGCTCTACCCTTTACCAGCTCCTTCTCCCCTGCCTTTTTGTTGGTTTGAAATTTACTTAATATTTCTGGGGCTTGTTTCTTCATCTGTAAAATATGGATAATGATAGCAACCAACTCATAGGGTTCCCGCTATTATGAGAAGGATAAAGGGCCCCATATTGGCCCACCTCAGTGTGTGAAATTTCTACTATTCATTTTTCTTTGTTTGAAGAAAGTACATGCTATCCATAGGCTAACACAACAGCAACTATGGATACCAAAATATATACTGAATCTTAGGATTATCCCCCGAAAGAAAGCAGATCCCTAAGGATGTAGGACTGAAGGCAGTGCCTTTATGAGAATGAGACACTTAATAGTGGAGAGGAGGAACTACATCAAGGTTTGTTGCCATGCTGGACAATGTGGTCCTCCCAAGGAAAATGTAAATGCAAGCTCCTGCATTCCTGGCTAGATATAATTGAAGAGTGAGTGGAGGGGTCCTGTGGGGGGAGGGGGAGTAACTGTCAAGTTTGCCCAAGTCTTGCCTTGGCCTTCTGTTTTACTGTTCTGGTGTTACAATCCGAACGTGGAGAATAGGATCTACAAGAGAAAATATTCTGAGGAGTTTACAAGCATACACAAACTGCCTGGGTTCCAAACTGGAATCTACTACTTAATAATAGTGTAATCTTGGGCAAATTACTGAAACTGAACTCTGACACCTGTAAAATGAGCAGGACAGAATTGTATGGGGTTACTTAGAGGGTTAAATTAAATAATACCTAAAAACAATGTCTGACAGCAAAAACTCAGAAAATATTAGCCTCTATCATTGTTACTATACTTTCCTATTATCAGAGCTGCTTTATTTTAATTAGTTTCTTCCTTTCCAGAGTCTCCACTTGATTTTGCTTGCCCTGTGTGGGCCTTTGGCTGACTTTGGAGTTCCCATTCCAAATCTTTTTGACCCTCATTTTGTTACAGTCTCATTATTCTACTGGTGATCTCAATTGTACCATGACATCCCCAATATAAAATTAGTTTGTTGATAGAGTAGCAAACTTGCAAGCAAAATCATTGTCTTGGTTCTATGACTAGTTGAAATTCTAGCACTAGAATTTGGGCAGGTCACTGATTCTCCTTGCATTTTAGCCCATATTTGCAAAATTTTAAATATTGTCTAAACTTAGTTTCATTTGCAAATTACATATAACATTTGAAAAGCATCCCTCAAGTTCCTGGAATTTAGATTCTTTAAGAAGTTAAGGTGATGCTTAACCTAATCAGATTTCATTTGCTCACAACAGTTAAGGGTGAGTGTCTCCATTCACTTTTTGATCTCATAAATACCAGAGTTTTAAAGGACTGTTGGGTAATCCTGAATTGCTTCACTGAGCAGGTTAACAGTTACTGTTAGTAGTATCATTTTAAATGAATGTAAAAGTATTGGCATAGAGACAATATAGCTTCTTTAACTGAGACAACCACAACTGGAGATTTGGGGAAATTTGACTTGGGCTCTCTGTTCACAGTGTATAATGGAAGAATTTTCTAAGCAAAATGATAGTATTCTCTGTTCTGTCTTCACCTCTTCTTAGAGAGGTTCCGGAAATCCATTTACTTTATAATGAATATATTTATTAATTGCTTAAAATGCTATATTCCCATGAATAGTTATGAAGCTCAGATTGTGGAATTTCAGTGGCCATCCAGTGGGCATGGTAGGTATTCTCTGGACAGAGGAATCTTTTAAGTAGCCTTAAATACATTGGTAGATACATTTTTACCAAAGGTTAGTCCATCTATTTCACTTCCAGAATGCTTATATCTACTTAGGACACTTACAACTCTAGAATAGAAATGGCTAATATGTTTTAGCTCACTTGCCAAAGCTAGTTGATTGTCAATAATTACATGAACTTCTGTTGAGAAGAGTTCTGAGATCAGTTCAGCCTAGTAGAAAAGAGTGTGCATTTGACTGAGACCGAATGGAAAGGAGCAGCAGCATTTGTGTAAAGTATTTATAATTCTCATCCTCAACCTTAAATTCTTCAAGGGCACAAACTTTGTCTTACTCATTTTTCTATTACCGGTGCCCAACACAAGGTGTACTGTGAGGTTCTTAATAAATGTTGATTAAAACTAACTCATTCATCTTAAAGTACTTTGCATTTTATATTTTTTTCTCCCAAAGACCTTAGTTGTCATAATCTTTTATGTTTGAAAAGATACACAAAGATGAAGAATGACTTGTACCATATCTGAGAGCAAATGGACTGAAAGCTTGTGACTAGACTCTACCTCTTCTCATCCTCCCAGTCCTAGACCTGTTCTAGTGCTAGTCTGTTCAGTCAAGGGCCTTCAGTTTGCGATGAAGGAGATCTTATGTATACTAACAACTTTTTGTTTTCATTCTTTCCCAAGGTCTGTCGAGTTGCTTATGAAATCATGCAAACACTTCATCCTGATGCTTCTGCAAACTTCCATTCCTTGGATGACATCTACTATTTTGGAGGCCAAAATGCCCACAACCAGGTTGCCATTTATCCTCACCAACCTCGAACTGTAGATGAGATCCCCATGGAACCTGGAGATATCATTGGTGTGGCTGGAAATCATTGGGATGGTTATTCTAAAGGTGTCAACAGGAAACTGGGAAGGACGGGCCTATATCCCTCCTACAAAGTCCGAGAAAAGATAGAAACGGTCAAGTACCCCACATATCCTGAGGCTGAGAAGTAAAGCTTCGATGGAAGAGAAGGACAACTAAAGTCAGTTAAAACCATTTGAGCCAAACAGTAGATGAAGAAGGCCCTGACCTTACAACACATGGTGAAATGAGGAGACACCTTCAAGCACCAGGAGCAATTGGGAACTGACAGATACTTCATTGGTGGAATTACTCTTTAACAAGGGCTACAATGCCCTTAAACTCATGCACAGTCCAATAATGTACTCACATATAACATACAAACAGATTGTTTTCTATTTTGCCCCTTCTTTCAAGATTATGTCCCCATGAAACAAACACTGCCACATTGTGTAATTTAAGTGACACAGAAATTTTGTGTGAGACTTCAAACATGGTGCCTATATCTGAAAGACCTTCGTGACCTAATGAGAAGACCCTGAATAGCTCCCTACCATGGGGAGGTTGATTCTTTGCCAGTGGTGCTATTGTAACCACTGAATTCACTCCAATCAGCAGATTCAGAATGAGAATGGATGTTTTTGTCTGGATTTTTTTTTTAAGTAATTGCATCAGTTCACCCACCTCATCATTAATAAGTGAAGGATACATCAGAAAATAAAATAGTCACACTCCATTAAGAACTTTTGTAAAACAAAACAATGCCATGAACAGATCTTTAGTACTCAATGTTTCTGGACATTCTCTTTGATAACAAAAAAATAAATTTTAAAAAGGAATTTGTAAAGTTTCTAGAATTTTACCTCATTGGATGATGTGGTGGTCAGCTTTTAATAGAAAAACTATGATAAAAAGAGGAGTTTTATAGATTTTCTGCTTAATTTTTTTTCTGTTTCTGATTGAGTGACTATTCAGGTCTTAGATCAAAGAGTCATTAGTCCATTTTAACACTGAAAACTGAGTTTAGTTGGTTTGCATTTCAGAGTTACTAAGAATCCTCTTTGAGAGCTTTTATTTACTGATTCTGGGCATTGTTTGTTTGTTTTAATTCAATTAAATAATTACACTTCTTACCCCAGAGGAACTGTCCCCTCCATTTCCAAAACAAGCAATTTCAGCCCTGTTGATAACCTTTCTTATTATGGCTTATTGTCATTCTTTGTGAGTTGAGTCCTGTTATTTTATCCAGGAACCAATTTGTGCCCTTCCCTATCATGGCCTGCTTCTGAGAGTACCAGGAACCTTCAGGGCTGGGAAGCTGTCTCTGTTTCTGAAGTACATATCTCACAGCATGTAGAATTCCCTAAACAAAAGAGAGAGGAACCAGTGTGAGACCCAAAATGGACTTGGGATTATCCTTTCCATATACTTCATTTAGTAATTCCATGAGAGAATCACTTCAGAAGACAAGACTTTGATGCCCTCTATGCTTTCTCTCTGAACATCACTTTTCTCCTTGTAGAATCACTTCCTATTATCTGCAGCCTGCCTCCTTTAGATGTGTGGCAAGAATATTTCATAGCATGTGTCCTACCTTCTGAAAGAAGAGTTGATCCATTAAGAACCAGTAGCAGGCCTGGTGTTGAATATCAGGAATGCCAGACAGTAAAGCTCTTGTCTTTCACATCCTCACTGAATTTTACCTATATGCAAAATCTCCCTACCAAACTTCCCTAAATTCTTTCTACTTCTCTCTGGTCAAGTCTTCCAAAGAGCAAAAACTACCTACTTATAGTGTCAGCAAGCAACTCTCAAGTTAGTTTTGGTACCGATAAAAGTCATTTGAAATAAAAATCTCCCCCTAAACAGAGGTACTTTTGAATGTGAGATGTTTTCTGATTCTCATCTTACTTGTCATCAGAACATCAGTTACTAATGATAGTATATATTCCTCTGCTTGTATTTGTTTGCTGAGATTTCCTGTTTTTATTCATGACAAGCATGTTCTTACTTTACTTTATTGAACATAGTTACACCTGCTTTAAGATTCTTTTCTGCTGAATCCAACATCTGTATCATCTGAGTTGGTTTCCATTGTTTGTCTTTTCTCTAGAGAAAGAGTCCTGTTTTTCAGGTTCCTCAAATACTAAGTGATTTTAGACTGTTTACAACTGAATGTTTTAAATGTTTTTGGGGTTTTTTTTATGTTTTTTATTTATTTCTGAAAGAGAGAGAGACACAGACAGAATGAACAGGGGAGGGTCAGAGAGAGAGGGAGACGCAGAATCTGAAACAGATCTGAGCTAGCACAGACCCCGACGCGGGACTCGAACCCACGAACCGTGAGATCATGACCTGAGCCGAAGTCGGACGCTTAACCAACTGAGCCACCTAGGCCCCCGAATGTTTTAAATGTTTATTCTGTGGATTCTGGTATATTCCTCTGAACAGAGTGCTGATTTTGTTTGTGTTGGTAGGCATTTAACTTCATTGGACTCAAACTGTACATTGTGTTTTAGGCAGCAACTCAAATCTCAATTCGGTTCTTTTATCATTAGCTGGAGTTTGCCCCACACATGTATGGTTCAGGGGGTCCGCAAGAGGTCTGCATGGAGTTTATGAACAAAATTTGAGGTTCTTTTTTCTTTGGTTCTCTTCTGAGATTTCCCCCTCACTTTCTAGCAGCTGTGGTTGCTCTGATTCTGTGGTTTTCTCTGATTCTTCAACTGCAGTTTTCAGTCAGCCTAAAAGCCATAAAAATGGAAACTCACCTTGTTCTATTTCCTTTTTCTAAGTTTCAGCCTGTCTCCAGAATCTGCCAGCTTTTTGTTCATTCTCCAATGCCTTCAGGTAGTTTTTTGTATCTTGTCAAGTTTATAGTTGTTATCGTTTGGAGATTCTGTTCAATAAGTGCTTATACTTCACCATACCAGAGACTAAACTCTGAGGCAGAGACTTAAAATAAAAAAGCACGGTGTGGGAAGAGGGAACATAGTCCTGTGACAGCCTGTTTAGACTCTAGTCTTAATAGCTGAGCAGTCAGTTGCTTCAAGCAGGAAGGAAGATGAAGAACTAACCAAATTATTAAACCTGCAGGTGTGAAGGGCTAATGAATTCTGCTGACCACATCTTCCTGAAAAGCTTTTCTGAGCCGCCTTTTTGCAAATCATCATGCAGATGATAGTGATTCCTCTTTTACACGCTGCCATGCTGAGAGAGCTAACATTTCCTCACCACTGTTGTACTTTCTCCATGAGGATACGGTACTTAAAAACTGCATAGTTTTGAATTGAGTGACCAGTTCTAGACTAGGAAGGTTTGGGTCTTTGACAAAGTGGTTATAAATGGTCTTACCAAGGCTTTCCTGGCCCTACCCCTGAAGTCTGATTTAGTACTGAACTGGTGCTGCCTGTTGTGAAAGGGCTTCCAGCCCTAATGCATGGTTTCTTGGTGTCCCCAATGTGTAACAGACTAGTTCTGTCCCTCTCTGAGCTTTAGTTTTTCCTATTATATAGAGCCTAGCCTGTCTCCTGGGTTCTCTCTTAAGAACATGAACAGCCTGAGCTTCTGAAAGGATTGAGTATTATAAGAGAAAAGTGCATTTAAAAAGCAATCTCATAGAGTATTGTTTTCTTTAGTTCTGAGAAATTAAAATCACTGTATATTCAGTAAGCAGGGAAAGTATTAGTCTAAACGGTGCACTAGAAGAATCTCTGCCTCAATAAGAAGAAATCTTTTTTTTTTTTTAATGTTTTATTTATTTCTAGGAGAGAGAGAGAGAGACAGCGTGAGCAGGGGAGGGTCAGAGAGAGAGGGAGTCACAGACTGAAACAGGCTCCAGGCTCTGAGCTGGCAGTCAGCACAGAGCCCGATGCGGGGCTCGAACCCAGGAACCGCGAGATCATGACCTAAGCGAAAGTCGGACGCTTAACCGACTAAGCCACCCAGGCGCCCCAAGGAGAAATCTTTCTTAGTTGAAGAGAAACAGACAAGTCCTCTTTGACCACAGCCAATTGCCTGGTACTTCATTTGTGCTCCCAGGTAGGCTGTGCAATAGCCAGGATCAATAGACCTGTACAGAACAGATGTATGGCATGGAAATTGAAGAATCTAGGGACTTGGCACCCAAATGTATGCCGGATACAGACTCTCGGGAATTTTTAAATGCATTGCCCACAGAGAAACACAAAGGAGAGCTTGCCTCTATTCTTACTGGTTCCTGGCACCATTTTCCCTCACGGGAGCATGGAGGAACTGTTCCAGGATCCTTGGCGAGGCAAAGGCAGGCCTTGGCAAGTTCTTGGCTTCAGCTCTCATTGACATTATGCATGTTTGAGCCTTACCCTTTGACAGTGTGGATTCGTTTTTGGTTCTTTACACAGGTGAAAATCTCTGACTTCAGGTCCCTGCTCGGCTATTCCACCTTGCCATCTCCAGTGCAGTTCACTCACCACCTGATTTCTCCTCTCCTTATCCTTAAATTAGACAATTTTGAGTTTGTATTCCTACCTTTACAGAGCATGATCTCATGTGAATCTTTCCCTTTTTACTATTCCATTCCTTATGCAGCTTCTATCCTAATTACTTACACAGACTATAGTTATATCATTGACATCTCCAAGATACAAGGGAACCAGATATCCCCCTGGACAGTTTTAGATAAGATATTCTTGGACCTGAGGTATAATGAGCTATAATGAAGCTATGTATTTGTGTCTATTTAAGCTAAAGTTTTCAACTGTTTTCCTAAATCAGTGTTGCTACATTCAGGGGGAGCATAGCTAGGACATCCTTTGCGTAAAATTGTGTCAAATTGGATGAAACCTACACTTTTGTAAAAGCAATGTGTCGAAGGCCATGGTCATCACCATTTGATCTTTGGGAAGATAGCCAGGAGGAGAGTTCCAAGCTCCTACCAACCTCCTCTCATCTATAGCTGTTTTCTATGACCCCTCCTCTAGCATCAGTGTCCCACCAAGGCTCTTGTTCCCTAACTGCCTGTGTGGGTACAGAAAAGGCCATTAACAAAGGAAGAAGCTACATGTTTGTTCATAACCCAGCTGCATATGAAAGCCTCTGTGGAGGCTGGGAATGTGCAGTGTTTTGTACAGAAAGCACAGATAGTTTAGACTGTGGGTGTGGTCAGCAGCCTGAGGAATGCTAGGACTTGGAGCTTCTTGCTAGTCTTAACTTCCCTACTGGATTGCAGCCCCTAAGAATTTCTAGCCCAACAAGACAACTGAAGCAAAGGCAAAAGTTCTCAGTTTTACTTCTCTTTGTCATAGTGCTTACAAGCAGGTAATGTCCATGTATCTCAGATCAATGTGGGGAAGAGCATCAGTATAGTTGACCCTTGAACTGTGCAGGTCCACTTATATGTGGGGGTTTTTTATATATGAATACAGTAGGGTACTGTAAATGTATTTTCTCTTCCTAATGATTTTCCTAATAACATCCCTTTCTCCAGCTTACTATATTGCAAGAATGCAGTGTATAATACATACAACATACAAAAAATGTGTTAATCAATTGTTTATATTATCAGCAAGCCTCCTGGTCAAGTAAGCTATTTAGTAGTTAAGCTTCTGGGAAGTCAAAAATTCTATATGGATTTTCAACTGTTTGGGGGGTCGGTATCCTAACCCCCACATTGTTCAAGAGTAAGCTATACTCACTGAAGATTATAGAACTGGGATTCAGAACACTCAGTCTTATGATTTTGACTCTGCCATTAAATGTGGACAGGTCAAATAGTTTTCCAGAGCTCTGTTTTCTTCATCTGTGGAATGAATTGCTTGGATTTAATCAGGATCTAAAAATGTTTATTGTCTGGTCAGGTCACATGTCTAAAGAAAATAGTTACTGCTCAGCCTCAGCTGATTATTGCCCCAAGAACATAATGTGGCCAGATCTTTGTTTTCCAAGACCAACAATATCTACTTGTTATGCAATATCTCCAAATTTTAAATATTAGCAGCTAATTCAAAAATCACATAAAACACTAAGGAGAGCAAATAAGATATCTGTAGCTACTTTTGGCCCATGTACATTAGTTTGCAACCTCTAGACTAGATTTAGAAGGTTCTTTCCTAACTTCAAGATGCTTTCTCTGGAAAGGATTGGTAACATGGATAACAGCTGTATAATGCTTTCGGGTTCAGTTGCCACACATGTCCCATTTCTTTGGAAATGTCTGCTTGGCTGGCTCTTATTCTAAGCTCAGAAGTAATTCAGTATGCTAAAGGAGAGCTATGCTATGATAGCTTATACCCTAAGCCCTTCTCAGACTTGGCCTTGAGGATCCAAAATGGCTCTTTTTCAACTGCCCTGGCCACTAATCTTGATTTCCTACACTAAGAATTATAGTCTATGACTCAACAGGCAACAAAATGAGGTGCCATCTTAGGAAGTTCCTGTGATTTTTCTCCCATTACACCCAAATATTACAATACCAGAGTACACTTCAAGTCTCTGGTCCTTGGTGTAGAGAGAGATATCAGGGCTCTTGGTAGTCTTTTAGGAAACATGATGAACTAGGAGGTACTGAATGATCAAAGAGGAGCTGATATTTCTGTTTCTAAAAATGAAAAGATAGATTACCAATGTTTAGGTGGATAGATTTGACAAGTCATTCAGACTAGTTTATTTAAAAAGTTAGCACTGGTAACTATGCAAGAACCAGATAAATCAGACTAATCTTGTTTCTTGTTTTCATACAGCTATAGAGTAATAGAGAATTACAATAAGAGCTAGCACTTAGTGAGGACTTTCTATGTACCTGGGGATTTTCTTCATACTTTACTGGGTTAATTTATAATCACCATAATCATAAGGTAGGTACTATCATTACCTTTTCTTTATTGACTAAGAAATTGAATCACAGAAGTCTTAAGTAATTTGCCCATGGTGATAAAGTTAGAAGGCAGTAGGGGCGCCTGGGTGGCTTAGTCGGTTGAGCGTCCGACTTTTGCTTAGGTCATGATCTCGCGGTTCGTGTGTTCGAGCCCCGCATCGGGCTCTGTGCTGACTGCCAGCTCAGAGCCTGGAGGCTGTTTCAGTCTGTGACTCCCTCTCTCTCTCTGACCCTCCCCTGCTCACGCGGTCTCTCTCTCTCTCTCCTAGAAATAAATAAAACATTAAAAAAAAAAAAAAAGAAGGCAGTAGAGCCAAGATCCAAATGCAGACTGCCTGGCTTTTAACCACTTCAAGGAATATTGTGCCTGTGCATACTGCTATACTAAGATTTCAACATGGCATTAGCCATCTTAACTGTGGGCAAGATAGAGCATCTGAGGCTGCGTGAGCATAGGCAGTCATATAAGGATTAGCTGTGTCTATTCAAAAGGTTTGGTTAACTCAAGTCTCTGCTGGTTTGCCATAGAGCTCTATCCTGACTTGTTCACACAGTTTATTAATGCTTTGAAAAAGGACATTGATGGAAACCATGATATAGTAGTTAAAAGTATGAGTTCTCTTGTCAATCTGTTTGCATTCAACTCCTGGGTCTTCTACCTGGCACTGTGAACCTGAGCAAATAACTTAACCTTTGTATGAGGTATACAATTCATACATAGTATACAACTACTTCATAAAGGTTTTACAAGGATTAAATAAGTTGACCTAATGAAAATCTGTTAGTTCAGTGCTTAGTACAAAGTTCAACAAATGTGAGCTGTTATCACTATTTTTTTTTAACATTTATTCATTTTTCAGTGATAGACAGAATGTGAGGTGGGGAGGGGCAGAGAGAGGGAGACACAGAATCTGAAGCAGGCTCCAGGCTCTGAGCTGTCAGCACAGAGACTGATGCGGGGCTCGAACCCATGAGCGGTAAGATCATGACCTGAGCCAAAGTCGGACACTTAATTGACTGAACCACCCAGACACCCCTGTTATCACTACTCTTATTTCCTTGTTGTCAAAATCTTTAGTAACTAAGAGCTAATAGTAAATTATACTGTTTGAGAGAATCAGAATCCCTAAAAGTTGCTTAAAAATTGAAAGGAAAGGGTACATCTAGCATATCATCAGGGTTAAGAATCACTGCATTAGATCATAAATATTAGAGCATTTAACATCTGTGAAGCTTACAAGTATAGTTTATTCTTAGATCCAGAAGGTCAGTTGGTTCTCAGTTCAGGATATAGGAGATGTAACTAAAGACTTAGAGTTGCCCATAAATTCAGTACTGCCATTAGTGTGTCGTGACTCTCCCTCCTGCACTACCCTACACCTCAAAAACAGAAGTCTGACAGAGAAGGTGTTGAACTCTTGACTGTCACCTTGTGCGTGGTACCTCATGATAGCATGTTCAGGTACTGGTACAGCTGCTATGTGAAGAAGAGAATAGAGTTGTTTTATGTGACTCCAGTGTGCAGAAGCAGCAACAGTTGAGAGTAAGTTTAATTCAACATATGAAAATTGTGTTGTTGATAATGATGCAAGCTCATTTAGGTGACAGCTTCCTGTTCCTTGCAGGAATGTCCAAGCAGAATTGGATGCCAAAGGGAACCTCCAGCATGTGACTGGGGTTAGATAACCAAGTTCCATTCCAGCCCTAAATTTCTAAAAAGATTGTGGATTTGTGGTCATGTTGTAGAGACTGAAATTCTAATAAGGTCAGAAATGGTGCCAACCTGACACTGCCTGGATTAGAAGCCTGGACAGCTTGATCTGGAAACAAGGCCCTGCTTGACTAGGCATTAGTTATAACTGAGTAACTTAATTTCTTACCTACTGTAAGAGACTTTGCAGACCTCTGTTTAAATTTAGAAACTCCTCTTTTGTTTACTTTCCCACCTTGTTTCTGGTAAAGCTTTCATGGAGTCACAGCTTTGTTTCTATCTAAACTAAGAGAAGAGGAATTGGTAGAGACAAAGGCCAAGGAAACTGAGGAGTCAGGGTTCCCTTGGAGGCCAAAAGTTGGGATGACATCCCCCTCTGGACTGGATCTGACTTTTCCTTCCTATTCAAGAAATCAAAACAAGTGTGAGTCTCTTCTGATCTATTTCATTATTTTTTAAGTAATATCCGTAAATGTTGGAAATTGTTTGCAGATGCACTTCACAATCACTGCATACAGGTGGGTCACCACACCAAGAATGAAAACATCTGAGGTGTGTTAAGGCCTAAAGAACAAGGGGTTTGAAATCGTTCTAGTTTCTAGTTTTGGGGTCCGAGGCAATGCTCTTTCAAGAAATTTTAAATAATTAATGTTCATTTTTGGGAAAGAGAGCACGTGTGTGTACAGGGGTGGGGCAGAGAGAGAAGGAAACAGATGATCCAAAGTGGGCTGCACACTGACAGCAGGGAGCCCAATGCAGGCTCAAACTCACGAACTCTGAGATCATGACCTGGGCTGAAAGCCCACACTTAACCAACTGAGCCACTCAGTCACCTCTCTCAAGAAAATAATTCAGACAACCAGAATTCTCTAAGTCAGTACTCAGCAAGCCATAGCCCACTGCCTTTTTTTGTAAGTAGAGTTTTATTGGAACAGAGCCACACCATTCATTTACCTACTGTCTATGGCTACTTTGAGGCTACAACAGCAAAGGTGAGTAGTTCTAAATAACACTGTTATGGCCCAAAAGGCCTAAAATATTTACTGCCTGTCCTCTTGCAGAAAGTTTGCTGACCCCTGCTATAAATAATTCTATCTTTTGTATTCAAATTGATGATCCAAAGGGGCTCAGCATCCCAAAATACTATTTGAATTGTCAAAATTTTAATTGTGGTAGTAGTATATTAAGGCCTCCACTGTTCTATGTAGTACCTTTGTGCTAATTGGATAAAGGTGCTTCCTGAGACAATTATTTTAATATACTTATGTTTATAGCAAAACTCTTACTGCCATCTGCTAGAAAATTACTTCATAAATATACAGATCCACAATGTCTACTATATGAATTACACTCTGCTATACAACTGTATACAGCAGCCTCAGTATAGTAATGTGATCTGATAAAAAGAACACTCTACTTGGAGAAATAGAGTTGGATTCTACTTGCAGCTCTGAAACTAAGCTGCTCGTATCTTGGGCAAGCTATGTAATCATCTAGATCTCGGTTTTCTCACCTTTAACATGAAGGTAGCCTATAGCTGTTGTTTTAAGAAATTAAATAAAATGATAGACATAAAATTGCTTTGTAAAGGATACTTAACAGCTCTGTGAAATCAATCTCTAGTCACGTTTTAGGCAGCCTCTATAGTTCTACAACTATAATAGGTCCCAAAGAGAATGAAATCAGTTTATTTGCAATCTAACTGGAAAGTAATGCACATATGAACTGTACTGGAAAGTTACAGTCTAACATAAAAAGTTGTGTATACTTAAACTATCCTTTAGCTAAGAGACTTCCTTCCACCTTCAGCTACCCCCCCCTCCCCGAAGATGGAGTATGAAATACTGGTTCACATTTACTGACCTATTATACACCAGGCATTGTATTAAGTTCTTAACATGCTTTATCTCATGTGCATAATCTTCACATCAGCCATGCTAATCTTCACATCAGCCATGCAAGATAGGCATTATTATCCCCATCTTTAAGGAAGAACAATAACTGGCATTTATTTACAATGTGAAACATATGGGAACTTTATTCAGAGATTAAATCAATACTTTCCAATCTTTTTCATATCATGGCACACAAAATTCTAATCATTGGCTGGCATTCTGGAATAAATTTGAGGTTTTTAGAGCAACTGTATGGGCTAGGCAAAAAAAAATTGAGCATATCTGTATTAATAATATGACTGAGAGGATTTAGTGTAAGATCAGGAAAGGTATATGTCATGTAGTCAGCTCAGACTGCTCTAGGTACTAGGTGCAAATTATACAATAAAATAACAAGTATGATAGTCAAGAAATCTCACAAGGTGAACAAGTGTTCAAATGTAACTTCTGTTATAAAATGTTAAATAGTTACAAAAATTGCTTTTAATACTTTATCATAAAAAATGTACAACCAATAGTATTTTGTGGTGCACCTGCAAGCTACCCATGGTTGGCAAGCTTTGAAATAAATTATTTGCAAGGCAAATAGCTAATAGGTGGTTGAGTAGAACCAAGACTTGCATCCAGAGCTGTCTTACTGGTACATCTGTTCTTCAAGCCTCTATCCATTGTTGCCCTTCCACAGTGAAGAGCCAGACTTCATTTATCCTTAGAGTATTTGATTACTTGAAGCTCAGTCATCCAGACTCACTGTAAGGTAAATGTATAATTAACCCTGATCTTCAATTAACCTTGCTCCCCTCCTCCATTCTCCCAATAATTTTAGAACTAGCATTCCATAGTTCTGTCTATTCACTCTCTACCCATGTCCATAACAGGAGATAGAAAAGTGGGTGAGATAAGTGAAGATTCTGTGAGTTGACAGGCAGCCGACTATGCTCTGGAGATACCTGGGCCTTGGACTCACTCTCCCTTTAGGTGTCTACTTGCCTGCATCGACCGGAAGGTGAGTCTTAACAGAGTGTTCCTTCCCAGCTCAGCCTGCTGTGCTCACACAGAGATGCAAGGGTATCATCAGTGGCTACCTAAGCTATCAATTACCCAGCCCCTAAAGGCAGGAGCTAACCCTAGATTTGAGTCTTTTTTGCCTTCTGTGCTTCACAAGGTACACGTCTGAGCAGAAAAAATTTCCCTGAGTGTGCTTCAGTCTGTGACTACTGTTGATGTTGGAGCTTTTCATTTATTTTGTATATAAATATAAATAAATATATTTATATGTTTTATGTATAGTATATAAAACATATATATATGCACATTATTTTAACATGAAGCTTGATATTACATGTGTGTTTTACCTGATGATGACTTGTCTAATTTCCAAGCCTATTTGCATTTGAATTCATACTCCCATCTTCAAGGTAGGGAGAGCTGAAGATAGATGGTACAGATGGCATTTTATTCCTGGCTTTGTCTGGCATGCTGAATGACTGGTGTGTAGGCTGTGATATGTGGCAAAACATCTGGGGTAAGGTTAGTGACCCATTAAGGTGTCCTGAGCTCCGATTAGACACAAGTTGGAGCCAGCAGGGCTGTCAACACTCAGTTTCTTTTTGATTAACATTCTGCCTCTTAAGCCCTGGAGGCCACTTATCCTTCCCACCTCCAAAAACAGACAGAGTTAAAGCCTGAGGTCATTGCTCAGCAGAAACCCCAGGAACTGATTGAGCTGGAAAGGTCCTCTCTTAGCCTGTCTCAGTAGCCATTCCATTATCAGAATCCTCTACTGGCGGGTGAGCTCATGCCTACTAATATATGGAGCTCCTCAGCTAAAATGGCTCTCAGAAGAGCAGTTTCTCAAGGAAGTGAAGATGCTTATGAAAACCCATTGCTGAGGTAGGGAGGTCAGGGGAAAATAAGGCTGTTAATTATTGTGGTGTTTTTGTTTTTGTTTTAGTCCAATTTGGAGAATGTATCCTCCCAAATAAGGAGTTGTGTTTTCTATTGCCATTGTGATTTGGTCTAGCTTATCTCAATAAGCTTTAGTCCATAAGCTCCTCACTCAGCCAAATCATCTTATTCATCATTGTAGTCCTAGATGCACACAGTGAATGGCACCTAGTAAGTGCTTGAAAATGTACTGTGCTATCATATTTATGGATTTAATGATGCAGTATCTTAGATTTGCTTCCATGTAATATGGGAGGAAGGGAAAATTGTAAAAGTATAGATGAAACAAGATTGACCATGAGATGAAAACATAAACCTGAGTGATATGTCATGGGGAGTTGTTATACTATTCTCTCTAGTTCTGTTCAATATCTTCTATAAACAACGTTTTTATCAGTATCTAAATTAAGTATAAAATATATTGAAAGATATGGCAGAGACTGACCCAATGCTCCAGTCTCATCTTTTTCCTAGGCACATAGCTAGATTGCACTTTGTAGTGACTTATGCTCTGGCCAATAGAATGTGGACAATTATAAGCCTCTTCCAAACTGTGACCCTTATTCTATATCACCCTCTAACCTTTCTCTCATCCTTTGCCTCCAGGCTAGATTCAGAAAGTTAGTGAAGAACTCCAAACTTCTAGGCGATGATGAAGTCTAGGTGAATAATCCTAGACTTCTGAATTACTTCATGGAGCAAAACCACATCCCACAGTCTGCTCATGAACCTACAATTTGCTGTAATGTGACTAAGACAGACTAACCATGGGCTGTAATATGACTAAGGTATAGTCTTTATTGTATTAAAAAAAAAAAAAAGCACAGTATTGAACTGGTTTTAATCTGGCCAGGTTTTGAGCCTAGCTATTTTAGATATGGAAGGAGGCTTAGTAGGTATTTGACCTTTTAGGATATACAGAGCTATAATTAAGTATTCTGAAGATGATGGTAAAACAGTCATTTATTGAATAACCAATATATACCAGGTACTGTTTTAAATGCTTTATATGTACTAACTCATTTGTTCCTTACAAGAATCCTATGAAAGAGAAGCTAGTGTTCTCATTTTGTAAAGGAGAGAACTGAAAGAATAATTTCTGAAGTCAAATAAATTATAAGTGCCAGAGCCAAGGTTAAAATTCAGGTCTGACTCCCAAGCTCTGTGTCTTCACTAGCCTCTAATATTTCTTCAATAATTTGTGCTTTGCAATGAGGAAGGTATACTGGCATGAAATGATATCTGACCAGCATAGGGCTGGACCCCCATTCTGGTGAGGAGTAGACAGAACTGGAAAAGATCCAAAGTGTACTGTTCCCCTGCCCTTGTAAAGGGTGCCCTAGTGAGCAGAATTTAATGATGGTGTCCTTAATCATCTGGGATAAAACTGGGTGTGAAGGCTTCATTTACTCTGACACTTTCTGATTTAATTCTATCTCCAGTCAACCTTGGCCTATCTTGTATTTACCACAAGGAGAAAATGGCTATCATCTGTTCCACTCACATCTCCCATACCCCCACACCCCACACTTGGCCCACCCTTCGTGACCCCTCTCTCCTTCATCCCACCCCAGAGCGTCTGTCTTTCCTCTCTTCCGGGCAACTCAGAGCACATATATGAGCAGAGAGTCATGTCAATTCTCTTTAAACCTCCAAATGATGGCAGCTATTGATAACTCCCTTGCTTTCTGACCTCTCTTGCCTGCTACAGATACTGCCAGTCCTCAACAGCCAGCAGAGTTAAGGAGGGATGCCATCTCCCATTTTCTACCTGGGGCAGGAGTTTCAAACTGCATCCCACAGAGAAGCCGTGGGAGCCACCTGAGAAAATGGGAGAGGATATAGAGAAGGTTGAATGAGTGGGGCTGTAAATCCCCCATCCCCACTTCTTTCACAGCAGTTCCACAGCAATCTGTTTCATGTAAGAGTGCATTCGGAGGATTATTTCACTCTTGAAATAGAGGGGCTGGAAACTTTGCATGGAAAATCCAAACCTTTGAGCCCTTCTTTATATCTCAAAACTTCTCAGGTCCCACCATTCCTGCCCACCAGGAACAGAGGTGGGGAAGAAGCCAGGTGACTGTCCCAACTCCCAATATCCCACTCTCTAGGCTCTGGAGCCAAGGAAAATTACATCAAAACAGAGCTGGTAGGTGGAGAAAGGCCTGTAGGCTGCTGCTCTCCCTACAGTCCCCACAGTTCTGAATCTTAGACGGCCTAACGTGGAGAGGCACTAAATGAACGTCATATGAATAGATGAAAGAATCAGTCTGTTGATCTAGATGTAGTTCCAGTAGGGGAAAACCTTGGGGTGCCTAGGTGGCTCAGTTGGTTAAGTAGGGGAAAACCTGGCCTTGGATCTCAGAATGGCCATAACATTTGTTCTTCAAGATTTACAGAGGCAATTTGACGTAGACATTAAGAATGTGGAATCTAGAATAAGACCCTTGGCCTCAGATCCTGGCTCTGCCACTTCTAAATTGTGACCTTATCCTTGCAAAATATAAATATTTTCCTCGTAAGGCTATTGTGAGGATTGAATCAGTTAATATGTGTAAAGCACTTAGTGCCTGACATGTTAGCTCTCAGTAAACACTAATAAACACTAGCTCTTACAATTGTTGTTCAAATGCTCCCTTCTGACTCCCTGAAGCAGAGCTCATTGTTCTCTGCACTTTCAAAGCACTTTGCTTAGACCTCTGATGAAATTGTGAAGACTTTTCTTTAAAAAACCCAAATCAAATTAGATGATATGGACAATAAAGCAGATTCTTTGAAATCAAGATACGCAGATATCATAAGTAAAGTCCTTACTCCTTCCATAGCTATTATGGTTATGTGTCTGTCTCTTCCTCTCAACCTCTGGCTCCTTTTGGGCAGATTTCACATTTTATTCATCTTTGTATCCCAAGGGCATGATGTACTGTAAGTGCTCACTGCAGTTTGGCTGAATGAGTGAGCTGCATTGGCTCTGATCATTGCCTCCTGACCTTCCTATCTGCCTAACTGTGCAGAGGCTCATCTTCTTTCTTTGCCTCAATATGAGGAGGACGTTAGGAGTCTGGGCCAGGGTCAGGACACTCCTTCAGGGCTTAGCTGTGTGGCTGTGGGAATTCAGAGCATACAGAGGAGAATAACATTTGCTGAATAGCTACTGTCTTCCTGAAACTGTTCTGGGCTCTTCATGGCATGTAATTCTCACATCTATTTAGTGAAGATATATTCTTGTTGGTCCCCTTTTTCTGGATGAGAAAACTGAGTTTAAGCAACCCTTTTAAGGTCACATAGCTGATGTGTCTGAGGCAGAATTCAAACCCAGGTCTGACTGCTAAGCCTGTGCTCTTTCTACTGTGTTTGCAGGCTCCCACTGAAGCACCCCTCCAACCTCCCTATTCCACTCTTCCTTTCCTCTCCACCTCTGTCTTTTCTTCATTCTCCCCTATTATCCTCCCTAAATTATTTTTCTTTCTGAGTTGGCTTATTTATCACTTGGCCATGTCTCCTTATTAATATAACCAGAACTTAAACATTATGCATCCCCACTGTCTCATTTGCCAGCATGGTGCTGAGTGCTTACGAGCTTGGCAGTTAGACTGAGCTCAAAGGGGCCATAACATCTGCATCTTCAGCTGCTTTCATAGGGAAATGGGCTGGAGAGGAAAGAATGTGAGATGGGTCAGTGCAAGGCAGTGCATGGTGTATACATGGTAGAGGAGGGAACAAAGCGAGGAATTGGATGATGATACCACCAAGCATTTCTCCTGTAGTCTACTCAGCTGTAACTCAAAGTGACCTGCTTGTGGCCTAGGGCTGTGAGCCTCCAGAAAGACCCTAAAGTCATTTCTACCAAACAGCCTTCTTCTGTCTTATTCCTATAGCTGGTAGCAGCAGCAGCCACCACTCACTTATTAACTACCTACTGTCTGCTTTACACGCATCTCATTTGATCCATACAACAATCCCATGAGCTAGGTAGGTATTAATCTACTTCATTATATAGATGAAAAAACTAGAGCTCAGAGAATGCAAGCTGTTTGTTTAAACTCATATACCCAGCAAGTGACAGAACAAAGAAAGGGGTAAAAAGACCTGAAAATTAAGGAAGAGACAGTGAGGGTCAATTGGTCATCAGAGTAGGCCTTTCAAAGCTTCTTCTGTTTGGGCATCTGCCTAAGTGAGCAGGCAAAGAATAGAAGCAGCTGAGTGCCCAGATCAACTTGCCTCATGGCCTGGCTGGAGAAGAAGGATCTCTGAGCCCCAAAGGTTGGATGCTTTGATTTTTTCCAAGGAGATGGCAAAATTGGCAGGGGTCATTCAGGGACCAGGAGGACTCTATCCTCCAAAGTCCATCATGTTTCATGCTTCTTGGACCAAGACACTTTACACTTCCAACGGGTACCTGAAACACCCTCCTAAAAGGATGTCTGCTCAGCTGGTTGAGTGTTCTGTCCAAAGACTGTTCTTTTCTGGTGGCTTTTCCCCAGTTCTTTTACTTCTTTAGCCCCTTACTCCACTCTCATGGTTTCCTGGGCCCAAGACTTCCAAGTCCATTTGGAGCTCTTCCAACACATATCCTAAGATAGTTCCCTCTGAGTCATGACCCAAAAGCAATTCTTAAGAAAACCATGAGATTGTATCAGTTACCCTGGAGTTGGCCTTACCTTAATAGACAGATATGATTAATAAGGCAGGACCAAGTATCAATAAGGCAGATCTTAGTAGTTCTGGTTGAAGCTGGCTGTGCTTCATGGCCCAGAGTTTGTCACACCTCCCTCTGCCTTCCCTCCCCTCCCCTCTCCTCTTTCCCCTTTTTCTCATATACATGTTAGAGTTGGCAATACCCTCTGCCAGCCTGTATGTCCAGGGAACAGCAAAGCCATGCTCACTGGTTTATTTAAATGTAATGTTACCGGGGGCATGGCGGTAGTTGGAAGCACATTGGAAACTATGCACTGAACAAATATTTATTGAAAACATACCACTTTCCAGACACCATGCTAAGCCTTAGAGATAGAGCAGAAGACAGAAAACAATTTCCATCTTCCTGGAGTTTATTATTAAGGAAGGAGACAGACAATAAATAAATTCATGAAACTTACAGTATGTCAAATGTTAAGAATTATGACGGAGACAAAAGAGAGAAGCAGAGGAGGGGTATGAAGTGGGAGTTAGAAGGTTATTTTAAATTAGAGGGGTTTAGTGGAGGCCTCATTTGAAAAGCTGAAGGAGATAAGGGAGTGAGGAATGCAGCTGAGTAGGGATGAACATTCCCTGCAGAGGGAACAGCAAATGCAAAACGTCTGAGGCAGGAGCATGCCTGGATTGTTCAAAGAATAGCAGGGCAGCTAGTGTGACTGGAAAGGAGAATGGAAGAGAAAGAGGTGAAAAGACTTCATGGAATACTGGATGGTGCAGGACCTTGCAGACCAGCATAAGGACTTAGCCTAAATGAAATGGAAAGTTTTTGAAGGTTTTTGAGCAGTGGGATGACATGATCTCACTTATGTAATAAAAGCAATTACTCACGTAGCTGCCTTGAGAATAGCCTGTGGTTGGGGGTAGAGATAGAAGAGAGGAGACCAGTTAGGACATATGGCAATCTTAGAAGTGAAAAGCTTAGGTAGTAAGAGCAGAGTCTCTGGAACCAGACTGCCTGCGTTCAAATCCCAGCTATGCCACCTACTAGCTGCATGACCTTGGACAAACGATGTAATCTCTCTGTGTCTCAGTCTCCTCATCTGTAGAATGGGGATAATAATTGTACCTACCTCATAGGGTTTTTGTAAGGATTACATGGGTTATTAAATGTGAAATTCTTAGAACACAGAGCTGTTGTGAAGACTAAATGAGTTAAAACATTTGTAATAGCACATAGCAAATGCTGCTTCTGTGCTGGAGTTATTGTTATCATTCTTATTATCTTCTGAGTGAGAGATGATGGCGGCTCAGGCCAAAGCGGTCATGGTGGAATAAAAATGGTTATTTCAGGGGACTGTTTTGAAGGCAGAACTAACAGGACCTGGTGACATACTGGATGTGAGGAGCGCAAAGAGAGAGGAGTCTCATCCACCACCCTCATATTACAGATGAGGACATTGGGCACAGCTGAGGCCACTATTGTTAATACCAGTTGTTGTTTTGTTTTTAAATTAAGTAGGTTCCATGCCCAACATGTGGCTTGAACTCACAACCCTGAGATCAAGAGTCACATGCTCCAAAAAAAAAAAAAAAAAAAGAGTCACATGCTCCATTGACTGAGCCAGGCAGGTGCCCCTTAAAGAGCCTTGTTGCTAAATAGTTTAACACTAACAGAAATCAAAAGTAAAGAACAAGTTCACTCTAACATAAAAATCCCTATGTAATAAGCTATTTTAATCTTTATCTATTCCCTTCAATTCTTATCTTTATGCATCCATGGTTCTTAAATAATTATGATAATTGCATTAACATAGTTTTATATTTAAAAAGAGACATGAGACACTTCATGACTCTAGAAAGGGTTCATCGGTCAAACATTAAGGAAATTAATGTGCTCAAACCATTTATACTTCAGGATATATACAGAGCACTGCATTCCCATTTTAAGATAAAACAACATACAATCCTGAATTAGCTGCTAAAATAGAGCTGTGGGAGACAGAGAGCCATTCATTCATTTATTCACTCAGCAAACTTTTATTAAGTGAGTCTATATACAGCTACCTAGAAGGTAGATTGATAAGTAGACCACACTTTTTTATCTCAGGAAAATAAGTCTGGTGGGGGAGAGCACATTGCTATAATTGGTTTTTATATCTAAGAGTTATCCTAGAGGAGATATGTGTATACAAGTTACCTTGGAAGCACTATGGAGGATACACTTAATTCTGCTTATAAAGATAGGGAGGCTGGGCACCTGTGTGGGTCAGTCAGTTAAGCATCTGACTCTTGATCTCAGTTCACGTTATGATGTCACGGTGCCTGAGTTCAAGGCCTGCATCAGGCTCTGTGCTGACAGTGTGGAGCTTGCTTGGATTCTGTCTCTCCCTCTCTCTGTCCCTTCCCTGTTCATGCTCTCACATGCATACACTATCTCAACATAAATAAATAAACTTAAAAAAAGGGGGGAGGCTTCCTAAGAGAAATGACATCTGGATACCACATTCTTTTGAGAGGGCACAGAAGAGGTTCAGTTCCCTGACTTGTGTTGTTGATTGTTCTGATTGCCTTTCCCACTAGGCCATGTGTGTACCTCTGATCCGTGTGGCACTATCCACATGCCGGACACATGGTAGCTGCTCTCTTAATGTTAATTAATGCTCTTTTAATATCTTCAAAAAGTGATGAAAACAGTAGCAGATGGTGAACTCACACAAGTACAATAAGTCTTCAGCAGGAGGTGGGGTGGGGGGAATTGTGGGGGAAAAAAATCTTTCTGACTTCCCAAAGGACCACATCTTTCACCTAAAGTCTTGCTTAATGCATGGCAGGAGACAGAATCCACTCATGGTGTTCCAAGTAGGAGGGGTTTAATACAGGGAATTAGAGACTTACACAAACATTAGATGGGCTGGAGTGAAGATCGGGGAAGCCACTGCAGTCACACCTGCTCGTGCTGCCAAACCAGGTGATTTGCAGAAGCTTGCCCAGAAATCACTGCAGACCTGGGTTCTGCTCATATATGTGCCCCAGTTGCCACCAGAGAAAAATTACTTCTCTTCTGACTTAAATGTTTCATAAGTGCTTTTATTTACACAAGTATAACCCAGAACCCTCAGAAGTATAGTTCCAGACCTCACTCCTGCACTGTAGAGGAGATTTTAGGATAGGGCAGCGGTTATACTGAGTTGCCAACAGACAGTTCAGCATAAACAGCTTCCCCAAGATGAAGATGACTTCTTCATCTCTGAGGAGGGAGGTGTGCACAGCTCTGGCAACATCTCATTTTACTTTCCCTACCTCCAGGAAGCTTTTGTGTGCAGTCCAAACATCTTCCTGATGGAGCATGATCCTTATAACATTCCCATACAACCAAATCATGAAAATCCGCTATTCAGTAAGCAGATCCAGGCACTGTCGAGTGGCGGAAAGAACTCCAACTTTGAAGGCAGACACACTCTGAGTGCTAATCTCAGCTATGCTAGCTGTTGGCTAGCCATGTCAACTTAATACATAAGAATGTTTATAATGGTATTTTAAAATGCAGATAATTTATTAAATTATGATACCTCTATATGCATCCATTCAGAAGGACCTTGTAGAAGAATAATGTTGACGTGAGAAAATGTTCATGCTATGGTGAAAAATGAGAAAAGCGAGTTAGAAAAAACAATATGAACACTGTGATTTCTTTTTTTAACAAAACAACTATATAACTGAAACCCTCTTTATGCCAAAATTTTAATAGCAGTTATCTCTGAGGGTAGTTAGGATTCCAGCTGGGTTTTTTTTTTTCCCCTAGGTGTGTGAGTTGCTCAGATTTTCTGCATTGAGTGTGTATCACTTATGTAATTTTTTAAAAATTATATAAAAATAAAAAGTAGGACTCAATAAAATTGAGAGAAGTAAATTAGATAATATATGCAAAGTTCCTGAAACATTTTCAATAAATGACAGTTCCCTATTCATTTAAAAATGATTTTATTTTATATTCTGAATAAATAATAGTCACATTCAAACTTTTAAAGATATGGAAATGAGAATTATCACTCCAGCCATTCCTTTCGTTTTCTTGTGGTTCATCCATGTTACTGGTTTCTTACATATCCTTTGGGGGAAATATGCATATATAAGCAAACATATAAAGTTGGGTTATTTTCACCCATTTTTTTAAACAAATGGTAGCATATTATACTACCTTTATGCCCTTTTGTTTTATACTCCTGCTACTGGTGACCTCTCCATATAAGTCTATACATATACGACAATAATTTGTACCTGTGCCATCATTTACTTAACCAGTCCTCCTATGGTGGACTTTCAACCGGTGACATCTTCTGAACATGGCCCCAGATACAAGGGAGACCTGCACTTTAGGAATGACCGCCCTGTCCCTGTCTCTTCTGGGCTTGTAAGCATCGCCCTCTCCAGGGACTCCTGTCTTATCTTTGCCTCTGCTTCTGAGGCTCAGGGGCTCAAGAGACCCCCTGCTGGTTCCAGCTCATACCTGTACTGATTACAGTCTTTTTACCTATTTATTTATTTTTTCTGGCAGTGGCCAGATCTGGTATGGTTCCCAGGACATTCTTATCTAGCATCTAAGAGAGCCGATAAGCCATGTGACATGTATTTAATTCTCTGTCCCCTCCATGAGACGCTGTCTCTGTATCACTGTTTACTTCTGCCCTGCTTTCCAGCCCCAGTGTTCTCTGGAGAGAGGTCAGTGGCCCATTAATCTCAGAGTTCCCTCTCCCTCTTCCTTCATCCTCTTTACCATCTTGGAGGATCTGGAAATAAGACTGTGGTGTTGCCACGTAACTCACACCCTGGGTAACAAGGGGAGTGATAATAAGGAGCCAGGTGGGTGCAGTGGTGGTGACACAAGAGGGTGGCAGCTGGATCTACTGGCCTCCACCAGATGTTGGGAATGTGGACACATGGGTTAAGTGAGGAGAGCTGGGCCTACAGTAAGTCTTCTGGATGAGGCTCTCTGGTGGTGGTTTGGGGGAGGTAGTTAGGATCTAAGCCAATAAGAAAGGCCTAATCCTTATCCTTATGTGAAGTCTGTAAAGAGATCCCTTTGGGTTATTTATTAATTTTGTAATTAAACTGATTTTGATTGAATACCTATTACATGCAAAGCATTCTATTAGGTGATTCTGCCGTCCCTATCTTATAATTTTACACATCGTGGTTTCCCTCTCTTGCTGGGGTCACAAAATGATGCAGTCTCTCTTATTGCTTTTGCTTCAAACTTCTGTGGTCTTTCAAGGCTTGCAAGGATTTTTCTGGGGCTCAGCCTATAAACCAGAGTGCAACTCCTTGAAAGTCACAGTCTAAATCAGTGCAGTCACAGACGGAGACATCTGATTAGGATGGCACATAGACGTGCTTAATCAATGTTGTCTAAACTGAACTGATCAGGGTCAGTGAAAGCCCTTCTGCAGAATGGCACAAGGTACCACGTGCCCCCACTCACTCGAGGTAATGGCCTTAGGAACAATTATCAGCCTAATTTCTTTTTACATCAATGTAGATTTGATGTCCAGTAATACATGTGTTGTACCTTTAATGGCCTTCTAATGATGAAGAGTATCAAAAGCATTTTAGATGTGAACCTGCACCATTAGTTTCCATTCCAGAAATCCACTGTAATTACCACAGCTGCTTCTCCTAGCCCGGCAAGAGCACTGAATTGCTGTGAACATATCTGCACAGTTAGTCACAATCAGCGCAGAGCCAGGTTTGATGCAGGTCTGGGGCTGGTTACTGAAGGTGGAGGACAGGGTGCGCTGGGGGGGGGCGGGGGGAGCAGAAGGAAACAGGAAGGAGTAAAGGACGGGGTCATTCAGGGCCTAGAGTGTCAAGATCTCTCAGAACAAGGGCTCTCTCAGCCCTGGCTGGTCCTCTCTTCTCTCCTCATGTCATATTGGGAAAAACTAAGGATTTTTGGTAATTCTACATTCTCCCCCATCCCATTTTTGAAGATTTGGCAGGGGCAGGAGAGGGTAAAGGGCATGTGATACAGGGTACCTAGCTGAGGGGAGTGAATCTGAATCAGCAGAACTGGAGGGGGCAGAGCACAGAGGGAAGGATCTTAGAGAGAGTGATTCTTCCCAGGGAAGGGAGATGTTCAGATGGAATTCAGTGAGCTGATTATTCTTTTGAATCTCTATCCTCAAGATCCATTGTCTGCCATTCCCTGTGCCCTGGGAGGCTGGCCACTGTGGATGGCAATACTCAGGCTTTCTTGCCCCCTGGCTTCCAGTTGGCTTTAGCCATAGGAAGGCACTGGCAGGAGATGAGAGGGTAGAAGGAGACAGGGTCAGGGTATTTCTTCCTCCATTTGCTTCCTGTTTAGGCATTGCAATTCTGGCAGTGGTTGCATTTCTCTACAACTGTAGCTTCTGTCAGGAAGCCCTTCTTTTATGACTCCAACTCTTAATGGGCTCTAATAACATGTTTTTCTCTCCTTGCCCTTGGACTAGGGGTGGTATAAGACTTCCTGTTTTTGCTAGTTACTGGATACTTCAAAACCCCATACAGACTCCCTTAACCTCATTCACCTCTGTAAATACTACCTTTATTAAATTCAAAATTCCAGTTGAGTGTGCCATCTGTTTCCTCTACGATTCCTGATTGATACAGTGAGTGTATCAGACATCAATGAATGCTTCTACCAATCCTGTTTCCTTTTCCTGGACACACAGGAAGACTACATTTTCCATTCTTCCCTGCATTTAGGTTAAGGCTATGGGACTATGTTCTGACCAATGGGATGATGTATAATCCTTCCAAGCCTCACCATAAAACACCACTTGCAATTGTCCCCACTCTCTTCCTTTTCCATGGTAACATTAAAAGCTATATATTTAAGTTTACAGTGTCTCAAGCTGGAAGAAGTTTGGATCCCCAAGTCACTGCTTGGAGAAGAATTACCCAACTGTATTCAACTATGATATGAGTGAGAAATACCTTTGTTGTGTTGTGCCACTGAGATTTTGAAAGTAGTTTTTTACTGCAGTGAGGGTTAATCACTTCAACTAATTCAATGGAAGTACCAAATGAAGATGCCTCCTAGAGCAAGGGAGTATTCAAGGCATAAATAAGAGGCAGCATAGAATTTTCTAACTTGAGTCTGCAATGAGAGTTAACAAACAGAGTAATGTTTTGCTTTGTGAAAAGAGCAGGAACTTGAATGTCAGGGCTGAGGTTAAAGCTAGGCTTCACCACTTCTAGCTATGTGATCTTGGGCAAGTTACTTCACCTTTTTAAGTTTTCTTGTCTGTAGAATGGGGAAACTAATATCTATCTCATAATATAGATGACTTATGTTTATAATAGTTGGCACTCAGTGAAAGTTCCCTCTTTTTCCTCTCTCAGCTGTGAATTATCAACTCAGTGCCTCTGGCAGTTGGTGGAATAATTTCCATTTTTGAGGCATCTATTTCCTAATCTCTAATGACAGAGGACAGTTCACACTATCCTGAGCATCCTGGTATGTAAATAGTCTGAATAGTGACCAGGAAAAAGGGATTTTCTTTAGGACTTGCACTTAGGCACTAACTCTTTCACTTCTCTGCCCTCCAGGCCCCATCTTGAAATTTGCAGGTCACCCAATACATCTATCAAGTGAAGCAACATTGAATCCCTGTGCCACTTCTCACTCGTGAATAAGTGTATATCCTTGGACTAAAGTGTCTTTTGAAAAAGTAAAGAGAAAGGACTCCCCTTGGAAACTTTTTCATCATCAAGAACGCTTTATTTGTATTCATCCATCCATCTATCCAGAAATCCAGAAAATAATTATTTAGTGCCTAGTATATGTGAGAAATACTTCTAGGGCCTATAGTAGATACAAAGATAGATTAGACACATCCACCCTGAACAACTTACATTCTGCAGGATAGAGGATAATTTAATTTCATAAATAATTGTAAGACAGACCAGGATATGATAAGCATGGAAGATCAGATACAAATTGCTATGAAATTCAGAGGAATGGAAACCTCTTCTGGTTGGAAAGATCAGGGAGCATTTGAGTACATCTTCAAGGTCAGGTAGGATTTGAACATATGGAGATGAGGGAAGAGACCCATGGGGAAAGAGAGGCTAATAGTTTGGCTAGAACACAGCTGACAAAAGGGGAGTTGAGGGAAACAGTTTTAGAAATGTCACCTGAGAACAGACTGTGCAGAGCCTGAATTCCAGGCACGAATGCTCTTGTGGAGGGCAAAGACCAGTCATCAAAGGTTTCTGAGCAGTGGAGTGGCATGTACCCTGGGAAGGGTAGTTGTGGGCAGCTGTGTTCAGCACCTTTGGAGGCATCAGGAGGAGAGGGGTACAAGGAGCCCATCTAGAAGATCTGCATCCATCCAGGCAAAACTTAATGCGGGACTAAACTAGGATACAATGTATGGAGTGTAAAGAACTTTGGAAAGAATCATTCCATGTGTATTTATTACGTACCTACTCTATTCTTGTGTCAGTCACTCTAGGGGCTGAAAACTAAGCAGCACAACTCTTGCCTCCTAGGTGCTTAGAATATGACTTGAGGGATAAATCAGTCAAGGAAAGTTTGTCCTTTCTAAACTCATCACCTGTATAGCCACACAGCATAAATGTAAGCTGGTTTACTGTGCCTACCCACTCTGAACCCTGTCACATCTCCGCCCCAGCAACACCAAAGAGAAGATAGGGTACAAAGTTTTAAGATATGGTCTGCTGTCCATGCTTATTTAACAAAAAATCTATAACGCTTACTATATGCTCTATACTATTTTTAGAGCTTTGTAAATACTACATTATTTATTTTCATAATAATCCTATGAGGTGGGCACTATTATCATTCCTATTTTATAAATGAGGACACCGAGGACTGAGAAATTAATTTCCCCAAAGTCATACAGCTAGTAAGTTGCAGATCTAGAATTTAGAACCCAAGGAATCTGGCTCCAGAATCTTACACTTAATCATTACATTGTACTGCGTCCCTGCAACACTGCTTTCCCTCTGCCAACCTGCAATGAATCACAGCCAGAAAAGAATTACTCTTGGACCTTATCCTCACTGAATCAGTTCTGTCCTCTTGACTTGTGATTCTGCCCAAGGTCACAGTGCGCTAGAATGAGCTCAATGATCTCTGGTGCAGTCATAGTTACAGTCAATGCTCAACTTGACTGCCCCACCCTGCTGGGTAACCAGTCAAGAAGGTGGGTGGGGCAAATCAATAAAGTCGTGAGGAACAGCCATCTTATGAAAGATGGTCTTGCACTTACAGGATCTCTTACCCTCTGTTCAGAGCCATCAAGTCAATGCTGCTGCTCACATACCACTCTGGAAGAGGCAGTTATAATGGCAATGCTTAGAGCATGGGTTCTAATATTTACTATCCATGGACCCTTGGACTAAGCATCAGTTTCCCCATCCACAAAATGGAGGTATTACATAGGAGTTTCCTTCTAAAATTGTAGTGAGGAGCAAATGAGACACTTTCTGTAAAATGCTAAGCATAGTGCCTTACATGCAGCAAGTACTCAGAAAGTGTCTGCTGTTATCATTTCACCCAGTTAAGAACACACTCTTCACATGATCTCTGATGCCAGACTCAGAAGTACTCAGAAGCTCCAGTTTGCCTCTTTAGACCTTCATTCAAGAAAAGAAATAAAATATCCCAATAGCCTTTTGGAATGGAGGAACAAGCAATTTTGGGCCTTGCCATACCGAGGTGTATAATATTATTATTGCACTCCATTGTGCATTGCGTGCAATGTTGTATTGAATCATGGCTAAACTACTAGACTCTGGAACATGATAGCCAGGACTTAAATCTCAGCTCTGCCATTTAGCAGCTGGGTGACCTTGGGCAAATTCACATCTTGGAGCCCCAGTTTCATTGTCTGCAAAATGAGGTGATGATGATATCCTCCTTAAAGGGTTGTTGGAGGATAAAGCGAGTTAATTATGTAAAGTCTTTACAGCAGTACTTGGCACGTTGTGGATACGTAATAAGGATTAGCTATTATTATTGCATTCCTTTGTATTAAATTAGTAAATTCCTTTTCTTCTAAAAAGAGAAGGCTGGGGAAGAATTTTCTTCTTTAATGGGGAGAGAGAACCCACAAAATCCAGGAAAGGAGATAAGCCAGCCCTTGATGGTGGGAGTTTTTCCCTCTCCTACAACTGGGAGATGGGGGAGGAACCCATGCCTTCCAAGACTGTGGGCATTAAGCATAAGCTTGGCACAAAGACTGGGATTGACTCTAGGCAGCCACAGTGAGATGGGAGCTTCTTACAAGGAGGAGGTGAACCAGAGTGAAAAGTAAAGTGAGCCTTTTTATATGAGACTTTGAGGGCATCAGTGAGTATGGCTGTCACACCTTGATCTCTTTGGAGACAACACAGAGACTTAGATCTTCTGGCATTTCCTTCACCTCCACAACTGAGAATGGGGGAGCTCATCACATAAGCTTTTTAACTTAGGCAATAGGACTCCCCTCAAGGACTCCCATACACTCAGGCAAGCCACTTTACCTTGCTAAGCATCAGTTTCCTCATCTGGGAAATACTCTCACCCCAATCCTCAATGCACTGGGTGATCTCTAAATAACATCCTTCCAGATCTGTGATCCCATAAACGTTGGGACAGTAATTCCATTAGGAGTTCAAAGGAGGGACAGATCAATGAGGTTGGAGTGGTTGAAGAGGGTTTCATGGAAGAAATGAACCTGGGAAGGTTTATACAGGCAGAAAGGAGGAAGTTCTGTTCTTGTTTCCATGGCCTTTAAATCTCACCAGACAGCTGGCAACCTTTCTGAACCCATCAGGCCAGAAGAATTTCTCTCCCAGGAGTCCCTGCCCACCTTCTCACTCCAGGATGTCGTCCAGCCACACCAAGAAAACCAGCAAAACCTTAAACCAAGATATAAGCTGACTAAAATGTCACTTGCCTTGAGGCCACCTGGAACAGTTTCCTTTCTAGTCAGAGGGACTGCTTTCCATTTGTCTCTCATCAGCTAAGCACTGCCCCGGTCAATGGAAACAAATGTCCCCAGGCTGGAGAGACTTCTTGAATTAATTGTTTTTAATGTTTATTTATTTGAGAGAGAGAGAGAGAGAGAGACAGCAAGCAGGGGAGGGTCAGAGAGAGAGGGAGACACAGAATCCAAAGCAGGCTCCAGGCTCTGAGCTGTCAGCACAGAGTCCCATGCAAGGCTTAAACTCATGAGCCATGAGATCATGACCTGAGCTGAAGTCAGAGGCCTAACAAACTGAGGCCCCTAGGTGTCCCAAGATTGTCTTGAAGCAAGACTGAGGCTCCTTACCAGGGCCGGATCCTACTGTTCTCTCTGAAAGAGAAGGATGATGTTCTTTCATGAGTAGAGCTGTGGTGGAGTATATTCCCTGGACTTGCATCCCCCCTTCCTACCATCATCTCTAGGAAGGCCCACCAAGGATGCTGTCCTGTACACCTGCTTAGAAAGAAGCCTATCCCTTCACATCCTACCCCTCTAAAATGGCTCAAAGTGTCAAGCACTGCTGGCCTCCCAGCCAAATCCAATTTAATGACACAAAGACCCTGGCTGTCCTTCTAAGCTAATTAGATGCCCAAGAAATGTTCGAAGGAAGGGAGAGATATCAGACCCTGAGAAAAATGATACTTGTGAGAGCATCGTGAAAAGCCAATGAGAATTAAACTTTATGCTGTGTGCCTTTTCTCTGACCTCAGTTGTTTATTCCCAGCTCTCTTTTGGGGCCCTTGTCTACCTCTTTGAAAAGCTGTACAGTGAGGTCATTCTTTATAGCAGGGGACATCTGCCTATTCCCAGTGTTAGAAAGGTGACATATTTTCCTCTTCTCCTAAAGGTCAAGCTAATTTACTCCCATGTGAGAGAGGCCAGTGTGCTTGTCATGAGTGACAGCTGGGCTGTGATGGATGTCAAGTGGTTGCAGTAGCTCCAAGGGAGGAACCTGCCTCTTCTAGGTGAGCAGCCAGGGGGGCTGGTTGCTTCAGGCTGAGAGATTGAGTCCAAGTGAAAGTTCAGAGGCCCGTGGTAATAACTGCCCCTCCATAAGCACTCCTGATTATCAGTTTACTGCAGTCCATCCTTCCAGTGCTCAGCTCTTTCATTGACCTCTAGAGTCACTTGGGAGCTACATTGCTTCATTAACTATAGTTCTCTCAGGCTCCAGACCCTGGAGCTTCCTTCCACTTTTTCTGGCTCATGACACGGAGGATTATCATTTCAGATGTTACATCCAGAGGATTCTTCAGCATCTTTTCTTCCACTGCCACCAGAATAGACTGCAGTAGGAAGCAGAGGTCTCTGTCTGGGTTTTGTTTTGTTTTCTTTTGTTTTGTTTTGTTGTAATTACACTTCAGAGTTAGGATCTTGGTTTCTCCCGTGTCACATTATTTTCTAAAAACGAGAGGTGATTAATGCCGACAAAACATTATACTTCTGCAAATGAGTAATGCCCTCTTTCTACAATGAGAAGACTTGCTCCTCCCTTGTTTATTATTCTGACCCCTCTCTTTAAGAAAAAATCCCACAGTCACAGAATGACACAGCTGGAAGGAAGCTTAGAAATCATTTAGTTTAGCCCTTCATTTTCTACAGGAGGAAATAGGTTCAGAGGAGTGAAGTGACTTGGATGCTCAGAAAATATGGCCTTAGAAACATGGCTCCCAGTGACCCTGCTTCTCCTCCTCAGTGGCCTGAGAAGTTAGATGCTCTTCATGTTCCTACTTTTGGAGTCTGACTCTCATCTTGGACAAATGTACAGTAAACAGAAATGATGTAAAAAAGAGAGTAACAATAACGTTTCCAGTTCAGGGTCTCCCGATAAGAAAATTCTATTCCTTCACAAGCTCCACAGACTCTGCCCCTAGATCCTTAGGTCTTCTAGGTGTCCATTACAACATGCACTGGACCCTGAGTGGCTGTACTGTACTGGGCATATCTGTTCATTTGGGGGGGTTTTTGTTGTTGTTTGTTTGTTTGTTTGTTTGTTTTGCTCCCCAACCTGATTGAGACCTCAGCTGATTGGAACAGAGAGAGACACCTGACCCTAAGGAACCCCATTCATAGACTGAACGTCTACCAATGACATGTTGAAATTATGGGTAGGTGGCATAAGGTGCTGGACCTGGAAGGCCACACAGATCCTGGTACTAGGATGACCATGTTGGGCTTTGTGCAGAAACAATAAGCAGAAAAGCCTATTTTGTTTTTAAATAAACAAGAGGATGGAATCAATACAGAGACACATGAGCATAGGGACCGTGTTCCCCAGAAGAAAGAAAGGTCGAGGCTCTTGGTGATTTTTAGTGTCACGAGGCTCTGCTTTACTTCATTTCTTACCCTTGACTGGCATGGATTTTCATAACCTCCTATTCCCTGTCCTTTATTCGAATTGGCCTTGGTCCCTTACAGCTACAACATCTCTAATCAGAATAGTATCTTGTACTATCCATACACGTAAGTCTTGTTCCTCAAACCAAAAACAAGCTCGCAAAGGCCAGAGGTTTATGTCTTAGCCTTTTGAAAAATCTTACCAAGTAACTTGTACATATGACAGCTGTTGAAAGGTTGGTCTGAAAGACTTTCTGGAAATTCAGTTTTATAAGCCCTTTTAAACATTTACTGAGTTGGCCCCAAGGAAGCTTTTTTGGAGCTTTCCAACATAAAGCTACTCAGTATTAACTACCACTATACAGTTGACCTTGAACAATGAGAGGGGTTAGGGGTGCCAACCCCTCACCCCTGTGTGCAGTCAAAAATTTGAGTATAACTTTTGACTCCCCCCAAATTAACAACTAATAGTCTACTGTTGACTGGATAAACAATTAACACATTTTAAAAATATTATATATTACATATATTTTTTAAATACTATATATATATAATTACATATGTATACATATACATACATACTGTATTCTTATAACAAAGTAATCTGGAGAAAAGAAAATGTTATTAAGAAAATCATAAGAGGGGCACCTGGGTGGCTCAGTCTGTTAAGCATCTGACTCTTGTTTTCAGCTCAGGTCATGATTTCACAGTTTGGAAGATCTAACCCCACATCAAGTTCTGCACTGACAGTGCAGAAACTGATTGGGACTCTCTCTCTCTCTCTGCTCCTTCCCCACTCACGTGTTCTCTCTCAAAATAACTAAATAAACATTTTTTAAAAAAGGAAAATCACAAGAAAGAGAAAATACATTTATAGTACATTATTTATCCAAAAAAATCTGCATATAAGTAGACAAGTACAGTTAAAACCTATGTTGTTCAACAGGGTCACCTGTTAATTTTATGGGAAACAAATGAATTCCAACGTGTCCTATGTAGTCATAATTTTTCCAAACCTCTTCAACTGGCAGGCTGAGCTGGGATTACAGGGATTGTAATAATACAGAAATCCCTGGCTCATGTAGCACCTCAGCCCCTGAAAGGCACCTATACTACTTTTGTGCGCTCCAGGGGGATGTCTCACTTGGGTGCATGGAGAAATTGGCTCCTCTGAGGGCCATTAATAGCCCACCATCTCCCACAGACCTGCCTTCATCCTACCCTTCTATTACCTTCTTAACTCCCCACCCAGCTCTTCTTCCATGTTGCTGACAAAGTCGTCTTCCAAATGTAAGTCTTATTACATGATTCCCCTGCTTAATACCCACATGTATCAGATACTATTAGTTGCTGTTCCTCAGCCATTCCCAACACTGTTCTTCTGAGTTGGCAGTGCTAGTTTCCTGTGGGAGATGCCCAAAGTGCCAAATATTCAGCTAAGGCATAGGGATTTGCCTTGGCTAACTAAACTTGAGGGGAAGATTTCTGAGGGTTTCTGGGAAATAAGTTTCTCTTTAATATAAAAGATACAAGTGAGATGAATTCCCTTTTGCCTACTTTGGGATGTTGTGTGTTGAAGCTGTGATGCTTGGGTCTGGTCCCCTATATGGTGCTTGTGGAAGGAAACTGACCCAGAGCCCCACCTTGGTGAGTCCCTGCAGCTTTCTACTGCTGGACTTATTATATGAGAAAATTAAATGTCCTTACAGTGGAAACCACTTTTAAATGGGTCTTCTTTTATTACTCAGAGGTGAATGCAACTTGAGACATTGTCCACACAGATTTCTACAGGAGAAAATCCAAATTCCTTAGCATGGGTACATCAGACCTTCACAAGTTTGCCCTGTATCTTGCTCCAGCATCATTTTTTGCCAGACCTACCCTGTGTTTCCATTCCCCAGCCACACCAAACTATTTGCCAAATGGGCTGAGCTTCTAGAAACCTCAGCCTGGAGTGTCCATCCCTGCCTTGGTTACAGTCATATACAAGACTCAATTCAAGTTTTACTTGACCCTTCACACCTTTGGTGTGGGATGTTCCCTTCTTTGTTCCCCTCTGTACCTATAAATACTTCCGTATTAGTACTTGTAACAGTTCTTCTTCTTTGGCTATATGCATGTCTAACTGTCCTTCTGGCTCTAAGTTCTTCGAGGAGCAAGGCCATATATTTATTTTCAGTTTTATATGTCCAGGGCAGATGGTTGTTAAATGTTTTTTAATATATAAATAATTGGATGAATGATTAAATTAATTGGTTGATTCCAATTCTGAACTTCTCTTATTAACACAATCATTTTAGGATTTTGTTTTTGTTTGTTTTATAAGTGTGTAAGTCTGTCAGCCTGTTTTAGACCGGTGCATACAAATCACCTAGGAATCATATCAGGTTATGATACAGTAGGTCTGAATGGAGCCCAAGATTCTGCATTTCCAACAAACTCCCAGGTGATGATGCTGGCAAGGTCATCAGGACAGCATGGCCCCAGAGGGCAGGAGCTGCCCCTGTCTGTAATTGGATGATGCTCTAAAAACAAGTGGAGATTTGCTGAAGATGATAACCAGATGACAAGGAACCTACTTTCTATCCATCATTTCCATCCAGGAGCTTTGGTTTTCTTCTCCAGAATTCATCTTCTTCAGTGATGAAGCTGAACTTTTCTGGGGCTCTTATTTCTCATTTTCCCCAGCTAGTCCAGCCTAGGCCACAAATGTTGCTCCCTCCTTACCTTTGTGATCATTGTCAGGGGCTCAACTGAGCTGGGAGAGAGAGAGGACAGAGCTTCCAGGTAGGTGTCAGAGTAACTGATTACAGCAACAAGCCAAAAATGAAAGAGTTAAACCATAAATTACTTATTGCAATGGTACCAACAAGAATCTAAAACGGGAAAAGACAATGACTGGCCCTGTTCCATTTCCCCTTGTGGAAAGTCACACCAGTCCAGGGTCAAATGGATCAGCACAGATGTGAGGGCTGTCTTGCTCTTGAGGAAGTCTCTGAAGAAAAGGCAGTTTTATGGACCCTGAGACTGGGGGAGAAGGATGAGGGCAGGGCTCAGAGTGGAAAAGTACTGGGTACTGACAATGGGGAGAGTGTCTTCAAGGTTTCCTCCCCTACCCCCCACCTCCTCCCTCCACTAAGGAAGCCTCAGCCAAGATGGCACCTGAAGAGGTCCGCTGCCCAAGCCTCAGATATGGAGACAGGAGCAAAGGTGCCTCCCAGCTAGGAATGCAAAGAAGCCAACAGCATAACCAGCGAGGGGGGCCTGGGGCTTAACTGCACCTTCTTCCTGATGAAATGGAGGCTGTGATGCTCCCAAGGCCACTGTGGGGAGGGCAGCTTTCCCCCAACCTGCCAGGCAAAAGCCTCTGTAATTGCCGATGATCAGGACTAAAAATTCACACACACAGTTTTAACCAGGAGCTAGTCTCCTCAATAGTTTTTCTCACCAAAGTGTTCACTTGAAATCCATTCATATTCATTCTCCTTCTCTCTGTCTCTTTCTGCCCTCGCCTTTCCCCTTTACCTCCTTCCCCCTCACCCTTCCACCCCCTCAGCCCCATTCGTCCTTCTCAGCTGTATTAATTACTTATTGTTGCATAATAAATTACCCCATGCCTTAGTGGTGACAAACAGCAAATATTTATTATCCCACAGTTTCTGGGAGTCAGAAATCAAGGTGTGGCTTAGGTAGGTGCCTCTGGTTCAAGTTCTCTCGTAAGGTTGAAAAGCATCAGCCAGGGCTGCAGTGTCATTTGACTAGGGGGCCCACTTCCAGGCTCACACGGTCACTGGCGATGCTCAGTTCCTTGTTGGCTATTGACAAGAGGACTACTTCGGTTTCTTGGCATGGGAGCCTCTCCTTAGGGCATCTTGTAACACGGCAACTGACTCTCCTCAGGGCAAGCAAAAGTGAGAGCACGGGGAATATCTTGCTTCTTAGAACCAAGTCATTAAGTCCAGCCCACATGAGAGGGTATTACCAAGGTCTTGAATACTGAAGGTGGGGGTGTTGGGGGCCTTCTTAAGGGTTGCCTACTGCAAAGGCCCAGATAACTTCTCCCCATTTCCTAACTGTCCCTTTAGCACACTATAAAGTCTGTTCTCCCTATAAACAAGTTTTTGATTTCATCCTGTCCTGTACACCTGTCTTATTACCGCAAGTGACTGAAGCTCCTCTTTTTAATGGAATTCCAGCTCCCTAGGAGTCAAGACCACTGGGTCTCATCCTTCACTTCTCTTACAGTCCTTGCTGTACCCATCCTAGGAATAGATCTAGGATAAATATTTGTTGATTATGATCAGCTCTCAACTTAAACTTGTTTAAACTTTTTCTCTTTTAGTCTAGCTTTCGGGGGCTCTGGGATTTCTGTGGGAACCTTTATATTCAGAGCTTTATCCTGCTGAGCAAACAGACCTCGTCTGGGTCGATAATCCTTGCTGGGAGGGTGAGGCAGGGTTATTGTTTACACCACAGAGCTGTCTCCTAATGCCTTGAACATTGGAATTTAGCTACTGAGAAAAGCAGGAATGATTTGGAGCCCTTTAGAGCAGAGAAAAGATGAAAGACAAGAAAGCTGACAGTTTGTGTTGAGTTTCTCATTTAATCCTCCCAACAAATATGAAGTAGAGTTTATCACCCTCGCTTTCCAAATACAGAGCTTAGGACCCCACGACTAGCAAGGAGCAGAGCTAGAACCTGAACACAGACCCCAGAGTCTTTCCTTCACCCCTGCCTTATCCTTCTAGGTGTGATTTCCAGAGTGATTTACCCTCAGATCAGGGTCCTGTCAGGGCTATTTGCAGTGTCACTCTCCATGATCCCCGTGGCCCATTCCACGTCCTGAGATGCCCAGTAATACCTGATGAATGAACTAATCCTCCTCTGGAGGAGGGGGCTTCCACACTCACTCCCAAAGGCCAAGCAGAACATTAGACCACCTAGCCAGTGCATCTGATTCCAGGAGTGGAAGAGTGGAGTGAGGCAGGGAGAAGCTGGTTTGGGTGAAGTGTGGCAAAGAAATCTTGTCAGAAGCTCTGACAGCACAGGAAGAAAAGGTCACTTGAAATGTACATGTAAACATATGGCTTTGCAAGCAGACTTGTTTGCCCTTTTCCAAGGGGCCTCAACAGTCACCTCAGTCCCCTGAGTGGGGATACTAGGTGGAAGATAGTGTTGCAGGGGACAATGAGCAGACTCAGAAATGTATGTAGAAAGACTTACCATAGCAGGCCTGACGCAGCTGTGATCTGAGAGGCCAGCTTGCAAGGTTGGCCTCTGGGAACTTGCCTTTTGGGAGGGTTCTCACCACCTCAACTGATAAGTAGCTCACTGTGCCTAAACTGTTTGTGCAAACAATGTGGTGTATGCTCAACAGCTGCTTTCCTTCTGAGAGGCTGGCATTTTGGGTCATGCTAGGCAGATAGTGCCTACATGAGCAGCCCCCAGTAAAAGCCCTGAGCACTGTGTCTCTGTTGAACTTTCCTGGTAGCATCGTACAGTTATGATTTGTTGCTGAGGGGATTGAGTGTGTCCTGTGTGACTAAAGAAATAGGACTCTTGAAAGCTCATGCCTGGTTTCCCTTGGCTGATTTTGCTTTGTATCCTCTTACTGTAATAAATCTTAGCCTTGAGTATGATTAAGTACCGAATCATGTGAGTCCTCCTGGCAAAATATTGACCTTGAGGTGGCCTTGGAGATCCCTGACCTTCTAAGAAAGGAGTTGAGGGGATGTATGGGGGCAAGAGCTTTCCCTGGCTAGATGTCTATAAATCCTCTTAACTTTACAACTGCCCAAACTTCTCTCTCCTGATCTTCCTCTTTGCCTCTCAGGGTCTCTAATTTTCTCCTTTCCCTCAATGAATAGTCTCATTGTTCAAAATAAATGCTTGAGGGTGTCCTCCTGTGATTCAGTCTTGTCTGAGCTCTGATATGGGAGAATGAGAACAGGGCTTAGTAGTATGAAAAACACTTCAATCCTTTAATTAATAAGTATGCTGATAATAAAATACCTATAGGTTCTCCACTTACAATTCTTCTCTCTGTTAAAATATCTGAAATGGTGCTCTTCTCTGAAAATGTAGACGGGTGTCACCTGGAGGGAAAGTGTCATTTGGTATGGACACAGGAAGAGGACTCAGTGCCAACAACCCCATAAGGTGGTAGGGAATGTGGCAGATGTGAGGTTTCCCCCACCCTCAAATCTGAGAAAGAACAAAAATGGGAGCAGGATCAAATCCAGTGGGTAGTGGAAGCTTTTTTCACAACTTTGAATTTCAACTCTGATGCAGGGAGATGGGGAGTCACTGGATGGTTTTTTTAACAGAGGACTGAAATCTTGATTATCTTTTCTAGTTCAAAGACTATATATATGAATACCTGATGTCTCAGACCATTTCTGAAGAAGTACAGGGCCATTTTGGAGAAATTGGTACTGTAATTTTATGTTCTTTTATTGTAATTTCTAGGAGCTGAGAGTCATTGAGTCATCATTGGGGATCCTGCCTGGTTTGACACTGTTATTTCCTTTCCTTCCTTCTTGTTTTTTTTTTTTTTTTTTTAAGAAATAGAGGCCTAGTCTGCAATGAAAAACAAGAGTCCTCATTTTCTTCTCTACATCATTGTCATTCAAATTAGTTCATTTAATGAATGGACCTATGATTTGCACTTAGAAGAAAATTGCCATTTAAATTCTTAACCAGAGCAGTGTGTATGTGTGGCGGTGGGAGGTGGGGGGTGGGAATAAATCAACAGGAACTCATTATACCCATTTCCCAGTGGGGCGGGATCCCTGACCCAGCCACACAGCTGGGAAGAAGCCCACTGACTACAGGCTCCTTCCCTGCTCAGGTACTGACCTTCTCTTGTGATGAAGCCACATTTGCCCTCTGAGCAAAGGTCTAGAATTGGTTGATCAGCCATGCTATTGTCACACACTAACACCAGGAAAACAATTAGAAAATTGTATAATAAAAATCCTTCAAGAGTTGAAAGGATTTGGGTGAGTTGAGAGGATTTCATATCCTCTGATATGAAATGATGAATCTCATTCCCTACATATTTTATTGTGTGCCCACCATGTGCCAGGCACCATTTTAAGCACTTTACCTGTGTTATTTAATTCCCACAACAACCCTTTCTTTGGCAGGGACCCTTATTACTCCTATGTGATAGTTAATTTTCTGTGTCAACTTCATTGGGCCATGAGGTAACCAGATGTTTGGTTAAACATTATATCTGGTATTTCTGTAAGGATATTTCTGGATGATATTTAAGTTTGAATTGACAGACTGAGTCAAGTAGATTGCCCTCCCCAACGTGGGTGGGCTTCATCTAATTCATCTATCTATCTATCTATCTATCTATCTATCTATCTATCATCTATCTATCCATGCATCTATCTATTGTCTATCTATTTCTGTCATAGTACTGATCATACCACATTGTGATGTTCCAGTTCCTTCATCTCCCATCACATTGTGAGCAGCTTGAAAGCAGGGTTCATGCCTTGTTCAGTATTTCTAGTCCTTGGCATGTAGTAGTCATTTCAATATATTTTGTTAAATAAAGAAACAGATGAATATCTCTCATTAAATCATTTGAAGAGTTATCTTTTACTTTTGTGAACAGATCTTAAGACTACTTCTCAAGTCCATNATCTATCTATCTATCTATCTATCTATCTATCATCTATCTATCCATGCATCTATCTATTGTCTATCTATTTCTGTCATAGTACTGATCATACCACATTGTGATGTTCCAGTTCCTTCATCTCCCATCACATTGTGAGCAGCTTGAAAGCAGGGTTCATGCCTTGTTCAGTATTTCTAGTCCTTGGCATGTAGTAGTCATTTCAATATATTTTGTTAAATAAAGAAACAGATGAATATCTCTCATTAAATCATTTGAAGAGTTATCTTTTACTTTTGTGAACAGATCTTAAGACTACTTCTCAAGTCCATTTTCTATCAGATTTTTCCTTTATCCAGGCTATATAAAAGGGAAATCCTTCTGATAGCACTTCCCAGCCTGATCCCCTGTAAAGAAATCATTCAAATGTCCCAGCCATCAGACTTGCCATTCATAGGTCCCAAGGTGGCAAGACTTCTTTGTCTAAAGCACAAGGATGGTGTATGATGTAATGTACAAAAAGATATTCCCCTAGGTCTGAGATGAGAACAAAGAAGTAGATTTGGGCAAGTGTTCTGGGTCTTTCCTGGTTTTTCTCAGAACCTGGGATCAAATATGGGGCAACAAATTCTGAGGGGGGAGGAAGCTTCCTGAGGAATCTATACATCTTTAGAGAGAGAAAAGCCCTTAAATAAAGTTGAAGAAGAACTTTGGAAAAACCAGAAAATGATGAGAAACCTGAGGAACAGGAGTTTGATTCCCCTGATTCTTGTTTGGTCTGGGGATACGGTAGAAGGGTAATATCAGTGAGGAAGTAGGTGCTTGAATCCTCTGTTTTCTTGCCATTAGAGGAAATGACCCCTACCTTTGAATGAACTAGAGGTTCAGGGTCCAGGAGGTAGAGCAGAGAGAACAAAACATGTGCCAACACCAGTGGTGAGCACAATGCAGTAAGAGTAGTTTGCAAAAATCAGTCTTATAAACCCTCCATTGTTACGCTTCAGGTTGGATGTTTCCTTGTTTCTTCTTCAATTTTTTTTCTTGGTGGAAAATGTCTCAAAGGGACAGCAAATTGAGTTGTTGGGATTGGGGCTTGTCATATAAGAAAGACAAAGGAAATTAGGGTCCTGTCTCTCTCTTTGTGATTGTGCCATTTTGGAATTTTGCTTATTAAACAGGCCTTTCCTGTCTGCCTGCAGAAACTGTAGGGTTATGTTACTTTGTCATTCTACTGTGCCCTCTTTCCCGTCTCTCTCTCTCTCCTCCCTTTCAAAATGCCTTGGTCAGAAGACATTGAAATACTGCTCTATTTGTCATAGCACACAGCAGAATTTCTGAAGCTCTAAGAAATTCCGAACCTAGCTAAGTTTTAGAAACAGCAGAAAAGATACATGGAACATCACTGGGCACAGGCAAATGATTTAAATTAAATAAATCTGGGGGCATCTGGGAGGCTCAGTTAAGCATCCGACTTCGGCTCAGGTCATGATCACATGGTTCGTGGGTTCGAGCCCCGTGTCAGGCTCTGTGCTGACAGCTCAGAGCCTGGAGCCTGCTTCAGATTCTGTATCTCCCTCTCTCTCTGACCCTCCCTTGCTCATGCTGTCTCTCTCTCACACACACACAAATAAGTAAAAACATTTTTAAAAATTAAAAAAAAATAAAATAACTCTGAGTTTACAATTTTCAAGAAGTAGGCTTTCATTGGCTTTGGTGTCTGCTTCTCCCTGTACATTTGCATTTTGAGAAAGAGTCAGAATATGGAAATGAGAGAGCCTATTTCAATGAGGAAAGCATTCAACTATCAGTAAAAGAAGAAAAAAGCTGACTACAACGATTTAAATAAGTAGGGATTGTTTTTCTCTCAGAAACGAAGTCTGGAGATAGGCCATTGCTGGTGTTGGTTCAGAGGTTTGATACCAGGGCTGAAGCCGTGGGGGTCTCTTGGCAAGTCCCTCATGGGTGTCACATGGCTGTTGAGGTCATCATGTCTTCATTCAAGAAAGGAAAAAAACAGAAGGAACAAAGGTGGTATAAGAGTTCCCCCACCCTTATCTGCAGTTTTGCTTTCTGTATTTCAGTTACTCGCGGTCAACCACAGTCTGGAAACAGATGTTTCTCCTTCGGATGGATTTTTATCATCTCTCATCAACACAAGAAGCAGCAAAAGGGTGAGTACAGCACAATAAGATATTTTGAGACAGAGAAAGAGAGAGAGAGAGAGAGAGAGACCACATTTACATAATATTTATTATAGCATATTGTGAAAATTGTTCTATTTTAACATTAATTATTATTGCTGATCTCTTATTATACCTGGTTTATCAAGTAAAATTTGTTATAGGTATGTAGGTATAGGAAAAAACACAGTATCTGTAAGTTTTGGTACTATAGTGAGGGTACAGTGGTACCTCCACTGGAGGACTTGGAGCGTATCCCCTGTGGATATAAGGGGGAGACTTGTGTACTTTTTTTTTTTACTGGAATAAAAAATGACTTTTCAGAAGGTCCTATCCGACATCCTTGCCTGGAATGATGTCACATGGCCATTCCTCCATGCAAGGAAGGCTGGGAAAAAGAGACTTTTGGCTTCTCAATTTTGTAAGCGAGCCAGTCAGGAGAATAGGGCTGGAACGTGTGTGGGTTCCACCCAACTTTAGTTTTCCATGGTGGCCCCAGCCTCAGGTTTGAGACATTCTCTGCCTGTCCTCTGTTTGTGCTTCATTGTTCTCCTTGCCCATTCATGTTAGTCAACACAAACTAGTTGGCTCAGCTCTTAGACCTTGTATATATTACCTAATGGATTTAACAAACCTTTTTCAAAATGAAAAAGCACACACTTTTAGGGGACAGAGGTGGGAGAAGCAGGCTGGGCAAGTACATGAAGAGAAAGCTTTGGAGAAGAACTTCCTCAGAGTGCTGTGAGACTTTGAACCACATCTGTCTAAAATACGCTATTATTACGTCCTAAACAGGTGGAAGCCAGGCCCAGTGTGAACCAGACTCAGAAGCTCATACCTTTGGGGCACATCAGGAAAGGCAGTCCCCTAGGGATCAATCAGAGGAGAAACTGGGCTCCTCTTAAAATCAACCTAACTCAAAACCCTGAGAGGGAAATTGTTCACTCCTTCAGTGCATCATCGTAGGGCCCATTAAAGTGTAATGAAAAAAGGACTCTGCCAGAGCCCCAGAGCATGCTGGAGGTTGTGAGAAGGACCAGGTAATGTTTAAACTGAGTGTGGAGAGGCTGACCTTCCATCAAAAAGGCTTTACAGGAGTGTAGAGAGTGGGCGGAACAAGCCAGGCAATTTCTCAATCCAAGAGGCACTCTGGCACTCTCTGAGCCAGTCTGTCCACAACTCTCTAACTCATTGCTTTCCTCAGCATCAGTGGCTCCTGCACCCCTGGACCAGAACTATCAATCACCATAGCAACCTCAAGAATGGCTTCAAATGAGATCTCTTTGATTCTCAAGGATGCAGATGTGCATTTTCTTTCTTCTCTCTCTCTCTCTCTCTCTCTCTCTCTCTCTCTCTTCCTTCCCTTCCCTTCCCTTCCCTTCCCACTCTCTCTCCTTTTTTCTTTCTTTCTTCTCCACGATGCAGGGCAGGGCAGTGGTGGAAGGGTAATGAAAGTCGAGGCTGAAATTAGCTGTTAAAGTTGCTACTCCAACAAGAAACGGCACATGCCTCGAGGCGAAGGATGAACAGATGGTGTGTAACTTGTACTCTCAGCCTCTTGAAGCATCTGCCCTCACACAGATTCTCAGATCCTCTCATAAGGAAAAGGGGATTTGCATTATGGCTATAGGAAATGAGAGAAATGGGATTGCTCTCCTAGGTAGAATTTTGATACATAAACAAGAAAATAAGAAGACCATTTTTCTCTTATTGCTCTCTCTTGTGCTCACTCGTTTTTCAGAAGCAGTCTGGTTTATGTGGAAAGATTCAACAATTCGATAAATTCAGCAAACTTTTATGGAGTGTCTTCTCTTTATTTTTATTTTACTGTTTATATCTCACCTCTTCCAACAGGAATTCCAGGCAGCCTACAATAAGGGACATAAAATACAAGACTAATAAAATAGAAATCAGGACCAAAAAAAAAAAAAAAACCCCAAAAAACAAAAACCAACAAATATTCTAACCACTAGGGTTAACATAGTGGTAACTGGGGATTAAAATTTAATTTGAGAATCCTAAACACAGTGACAAAAAATTTATATTCTCATCAGTTTCCCTTGGAGAAAACAATTTTTCTCCTACTAAATCCTAAAAGAAAATTTTCTTAAGGAATTTGGATTTAGTTGACATTGAGTAGTATACCCTTCTTCTTCTTCCTCCCCTTCTTCATCATAATCATCAGTGACATTTATTGAGAGTTATTTACTAAGTGACATTTACTTATTGACATTTATTGAATATGCTAGATACTGTTCTAAGCACTTTAGATATACTATCTCATCCTTGAAATAATCCTAGGAGGTATGTGCTATTATTATCTTCATCATCTAGGAGGGAAAATTGAAACATACCTGAAATCTTCCATATAGCAGTCTTGGTTGTTGAGTTACTCTTCCTGCCAAGAAGATATGTTCATTTGTTGAACCTAACACTAAAGGTGTCCTTAAGGACCAGGACTGACTTGTGTCAGGGATCTTTCAGGCCTTTCACACGTCCTGGACGAGCCAAGTGCTTTCTTAGGTGGAAGAACAGGGAGATTTACCTCGGTTAAGATGACCTTGACTTCAGCTGCTGAAGCTAATATTCTGGTCCCACTGCCAATGTTGTTCTTAATATGGAAGGGGATGCAGAAGGTTGATTCTGGCCAAGATCCATTACATCTTTTGAAGTAATAATTGAGAAATCAAGGCCCTTTTGAGACATATGGTCCCACCTCATGGAGGCTTAGCATTCATGACCTGCTCAAACCAGTGAGGTCTGAACCTTCTTTAAGCACTTCACTTTCTCCATAATGCACTGCCTGCCTCACTTATAGGCTAAAGGGCAATAGATGCTTTCCATTCCAGAAAATCCTCTGATGTGAGGAGACATCCCACTCTAAACATGCAAGACGGGGTGATCTGGTACAGGTATCAGGGTGCCAGCATGAGCTCCAGAGAGCAGAGGGGCTGATAGCCCTAAGTGGAGAAGCCTGCCCCAAATAGTTTTATTTTAGTCAAGAGGCCACACAAATACTGTGGCACCAGTGAAGGTCTGGAGTGGTCTGAGCAACTAATCACATTTTCTTTCTCTCTCTCACTTTTGCACAGTTGGAGTCCTCTCCATGAGTCTTATGGTTATGTCTTCAAAGAATTTGGCAGACCGTCTCTAACTTTACTGAAATACTACTTTCATCTAAGTCAATACTCATCTTTCTTTTTCATTGTCTGCATTTTGTGGATGGCCAGCCACAGTCATCTAGCACAGCTAGTGATGCTTTGATTGTTCCCTTCAGATTCCCCCTCCCCCGCCCTCCACCCCATCGTGATTTGCATGGACATATTTGAAATTTGTCACATTCCTCTTCATAATAATCATTACTGTTCCTCAAGTGCTTATTATGTAGCAGGCGTAGAACTAAGAGGTTCACATTAATTAATTCATTTAAGCCTCCACTTTATGGGGGTGGGGATGATTATTGTCAATTTACACAAGACAAAACTGAGGTTCAGAGAGGTCACATTACTGCCCAAGGTCCCATAACAAGTGTCAGGAGTAGGATTTTACCCCAAGAGACTGACTCCAAAGCCTGAATTCGCACCAGTCACTGACCGCCTCCACCTTACGCTACTCATTGTACTACTACGATGAACCAACATTTTACTCAATTTTAATTGTGCATATTAGGTTGTATTTACATGTGTTGTCTTTTAACCTGTTTAGGAATGGATAGCTACTCCAGACAATAAATCTCTTAGGACTCAACATGAAAAAACAAAACAAACAAACAAAACAACTCTTGTTAAATATTTTGTTAAAAATCATTTTGTGCTACAAATCATTTTGCCAAAGTAACAGAAAATATTTAAACTCCTTTGCCTTGTATCATATCATTTACATAAGTAGTCATGCTATTCCTATCCATGAATGTCCGAGTTCTGCCCGCCTACGGTAACCTGTATGAGCGTAATTATGGTTTCAGCCTTGTGAGCCAAGGTTGGGCCGCAACTTTGCAGTTCATTCAACACATGGGAGTCTCTGACTAATTCCTGGAAGCTGGCAGTGTAGAGTGGAACCGGGGAAAGGTTTTGTAGCCCTAAGAGTCTTGAGAAGATGCAAAGCAAAGCGGGGGCCCAGGCCTGCTGTCACTGCTGTCCCCCAACCACTGCCCCATTCGCAGAGACTGCACTGGGCACCAGCACTGTAGCTAGCGCCACATACAGTGCATGCTGGGGACCTCTGGGGACCTTTTCTTATTCTATCCCTGACTCCCACCTGTGACCTTGGGCTATCGGATCTTCTATCTGTGCCTAGGTTTTTCCATTTTCACAAGGGCTCTCGTCTCCTCTATTGGAAATGGCAGTTTTGCAAAAGCCTGTGTATTTATTGAGGAAGGGAGGTCTTCAAATGAAAAACACTGCATCTATATCTGTATTTTTCTTTAGTGTTAGACACAGATGACAGTTCTGCTTTCTACTCTGTATTCTAGGATGTTCGTGGGTGGGTGTGGAGAGCAGGAGGGAGTAAAGGGAGCAACCTCCAAATGGCCCGAGGATAGAAAGAATAAAGTGTTTCCTATTTCCTCCTACAGTGCTTGTAATACAGCAAAACATTCTCTTTGGACTTTCTGGAGGGCCACTGGCCAGCCACACAGGCCTGCATGGCTTTTATGACCTTCATCGACTAAATTAAAGTAAGTTATTCTAATCAACACCTCATTGGTATCCCGTGGGAGCTGGATTTTTTTAAGTGTTCTGAAAATTTTGCCAAGCCAGCTGGTGAAGGCATGGATGCTGGGGTCACAGGTTACCATAAACACAGAATCTAATAGCAGGATGCTTATGGGGGGGTTAACTACTGTTATCTACTGGGAGACCCATGCAGTATCATAGCAGCTCTTAAATCACATGGAAGAAAATTTTATGACTTGGAAAGAAGACAATGCAGCCACTCTAACCCCGCTGGTTCCTATTAGGAAGAAAATGGCTGGGGAACTCAGGAGCCACAGGGAAGCGTCGGTACCAGTGACCATAAACCGTACGGGTTCAGCAGGAGAAGAAACAATTTCTCCAGCTTTAGACCCAGGAGGGATAGAGAGAACAATGAAGGGGAAGGAATCTAAAGACAACCATAAAAACAGAAGGAAAATTGGAAAAGAGAAGTCCCCTGGGCAAATTCATTAAAGAGGGGAATTAATTTCAGGTCAAACAAAGCTGCCTTGGGTCTTCCCTACCAAATGAGGTGGCTGTTTGGGGCACCCCTCCATTCCTGCATGGAACTCGGAGGAGGAATTCCACCCTGAGGTGGTCTCAGAGATGCCAGGCTCTCTGGGCTCAGCTCCCCTAGCCATACCCTTTGGCTACAGAGAGGTGCAGGGGCTGCAGAGGAATTCATAGGGACAGGAAGTTTCTGCAGACCCACAGAGGGACCCAAGGTTACCGAGACCTCCAGGACTCTCGTGGGCGTCTGCTTCATTCTAATAGTGATCCAGCCTCAGCTCAATTCCCTAATGTTGCAGATGGATTAGTCAGCAACTTATGGGTCACAGAATGAATGAATGAATCAATTAAACCCACAGAAGCAAACTTCACAGAACAGCAAGGGAGGCAAGCCAGAGTAAGACTGGGGCAGGTAATTCCTTAGACTGCGTCTCTCTTCTGCATGCTGTGAGGACCAGAGGCCAACGAATGTTTGTAATCAGAATCTGTAAAACCCTTTCTGAGGGTGCCTGGACACATAGGCCATTGTGCAGCTCAGAACCTCCTAGACAGTTGGGAGGATTTCTACTCTCTCTTCTCCTTCTCTCAAAGGATGCCAGGATGGGCCCAGCATGGGGAGATAAGCCAGAGGAGAGCATTCCAGGGTAAGGGAGTCTTCATATGAGGATGTAGGGAAAATTCATTTCGTTTAGTTTTTCTTCTCCAGAGAGTAATCCATGATGGTTTCTTAGCTCATAGAGAAGTTATGATGAGTTTAAATGACTTACGATATATTAAAGTATGTGTGAGGTTGTTTAAACACATCAGTATATCCTAAGGCCACATAGCATATAACAAAACCGAGATGTCTAATAAGATACAATTAAAGCAATAGAAAACAAATAGCTTTTACAGAGCAAATAAAGAAATATTTGAATACTCTGAACCTACATAAACAAATAAATCATCTTGCATCCTTGGGTGATAATAAGATTAGATAATACACTATAGGATTGGAGAATTCCTTTGATTTCACAAGACCAAGAGAAGAACAAGGCTAGCTTGGTTTTGATCTTCATAAATGCTATTAGTGATGCTGAAAATTGCAGCTGAAGAACTCTATTACTGGCAATTAGGTAAAACAACTAAAAACAGGAAATGGAAAGAAAGGCCTGATACAGAATTCCCAAAAGACCGTTCACAAGCCTTGCATATGGTGGGGGTCTGAGAAGCCAATGGATCAGCAGAGCCGGTCAGCATCTTGTGGGCATGCTGGGGTGGATGGTGCATGATTGGAAAGCATTGCTAACAGCATTACCCAAAGCAGAGAAACCTCTGACTCTCCCACTCACGTGATCCTAGGCTCAGAATTGATTTATTCATAGATTTGTTCACTCCACCAATATTTGTGGACATCTATGTCATATCAGACTTTGCTCTGGGCCCGGGAGACATCACAGAGAATAAGACAAGCCAAGTCTTTCCTATCGTGAGGCTTAAGTTCTGTGGGGAGTATATTGAAAATAAACAAGGAAGCCCGTAGGCAGACAAGATAAAACCAGACAGTGATAATTGCTGTGAAGAAACGACGAGGGTGATGGGATAGAGTGTGACTGGGGCCATAATAGGATAAGGATAAGGTTAGATAAGGATGAGGCTAGACCAGGACACCGGGGAGGGTCTCTCTGGGGAGCCAAGTGGTCTTTGAGCAGAGATCCGAATAGCAAGAAAGAGATGGTCATGTGGAAATCTTGGGGAAAGACATCATAGGCAGCGGGAATGGCGTGTGCAAAAGTGCTAGGAAGGCCACAGCTTTGCCGTGCCTAAGAAACAGAAAGAACCAGCATGTCTCACAAGGCCAAGGGGGCCTGGGAAAAGTCTCAGATGCTGGCAAGGGCTAGATCTGGGAGGGCCTTTTAAACAAGAGTCGCAAATAAGGTGTCAGGAAACCAGGCAGAGGAGGGAGGGATGTGTTCTGGCCCATGTTGAAAGTCTAGACAGTAAATTTACACTTGTTCTTTGTGGGGGCCTCCCTAGTGGAAGAAGGAGTTTGAAAAGGGGAGGAGATAGTCTTATACGTGGGTCAGGATGCCACATGGCCACAAGGGCAGGCTTGGGAAAACCTCCAGACCGGTGAGCAAGCTATGTTTTCCACCTTGTGGACAGAATAGCAGGAAAAGCCAAGCAGAGAGAATAAGAACAGCAAGCTGATGTCCACATGCTGGGTGCTCCTCTGTGCCACGCAGACACTTCATATATATTCACTCCTTTTACTCTTACAACGGCCCTATTCCTATCCCTGTCCCAGGTGAGGAAGCTGAGGTACAGGGACGTTAAGTAAGTTGCCTGGAACCACGCTGGTCACAAGGCTCTGTATTCAGGCAAGTGAGGCAGGTGTCCGGAGAGAAAAGCTAGAGAGCAAGTCTCCCTGAAGCCCCTGTGGCCATTGGGACCTTGGTTTTCCAGGCTTCTTGGGATCCTTGCCTTTGTTCCAGGAGATTCTCCTCCTCCTGTTTCTTGACTCCTCTTTCTGCCAACAGTGGCTTGAGCAGACTTCTGTGATATGCAGCCAACCAGGAGTCCTAGCTACGAAATATTTAAACTCTTAATTGTGGAGAAAGAGCTAGTTTCTACATGAAGACACAGTGTGTTCAGCTGGTGTCTCAGAAGGGACATTTCCATCCCTTCCACAGACAATTATAATCACAAAGAGCATCTGTGACACACTTAGGATGTGTCAGGTGCTGTTCTGAGTCCTTCCTGTATACTAACTTATCCAACCCTCCCAAACACTCACAACCATGAAGTGCATGGTACTATTCTCTTCCTTTAGGGGAAACAGAGGCACAGAGATAGTTATGAGTTGAATTGTGTCCTCCCCCAGAATATTTTGAAGCCCTCATACCCTTACTTGGAAAAAGGGTTGTTGCAGATATGATTAGTTATGGGGAGGTCATATCAGAGTAGGGTTGGCCCTTACTCCAAGATGATCGCTGTCCCTACAAGAGAGAGACACACGGGGAGAGCACCACATGAAGATGGAGGGAGTGATCAGTGTGATGACCCATCTACCAGTCAGGGAACAATGAGGATTTTAGACAACCATCAGAAGTTTAGAGAGAGATGAACAGATTCTTCCTGAGAGCCTCCAGAAATGAACCACAACCCCCAACACCCTGATTTCGGATTTCTAGCTTCCAGAACAGTGAGAGAATAAATTTCTGTTTTAAGCTCCCCAGTCTGTGGTACTTTGTTCTGGTAGGCCTGGGCAAGGAACTGAAATCAGAGAAGGTGAGCCATTTGTCCAGGGTCACACAGCTGGTGAGGCGGCAGAGGGAATGTAAGCTGCATGCGTGTCTCAGCCGGAGCTTTCAGGCTCCTCTGCAGTAACACCCTCCATGGCAGTGCCGCGGGTTCCGTTGGAAGGGACTCCAAATCAGATGGGCGGCCGCGAGCAGCTGGAGAGTCGGAGTGTGCCTTTTTCTCCATGCTCCTCCTCACTTTGGGGCTCAGGCAGGGAGGGTAAAGAGTTAATAAGTGTGCAGCCCGGCTGGAGTGAAGGAGAGCCTGCTACCTCTGACAGATGGTCCCCCCAGCGTCCCTCTGATGCCCGCCTGGAACCAGTGCATGGGCGGGAGTAGAGCAGGGCGTGAACACCGGACTTGGAATCCTGCTTGACCTCCCATTGGCTGGGTGACCTTGGCCCAGGTGCCCAACATGCTCATGCCTCAGTTTCCTCGAGTGGAAAGAAAAAAAAGGACAAGTCTGACACCTCCCCACAGCCAGGGTGGTCGTGGCCGTGCAAATACAGCAGTGAAAGTAACCATGCNTCCGCAAGGCACCACAAGCAAAAGCCACAGGGTTTTCCTCTTTCCTTCCCTCTCCTTGTCTTTGGCCAAGCCGGGCTGATGGTGGCTTCTCAAGTTTGGCTCTTAGTATGCACAGCTCTTCCCTGAGCTTCCAAGTGAGATGATCTACATGAAAAATTAATTGTGTATTTTTTTCTCCTTTTTTTTTTCAAGTGGAGAAATTATTTAGGGCTTCGGGGAAGATGGGGCAGCTATTTGCTATGCAGTGGCTCATCCCCTTAGCCATCACCCCTGCCATGTTCAGCAAATGAGTCTTCTATTCTCTTCCTGGCAGGTGGTCTCGCAGCTACATGTGTTCCGCACATCGAGCGGGGTGCTCCGGGGAACGCAACGTGGGGACGACTGCTGTTTCTAATTACTGACATATCAGGAGACGAAGGAAGGAAGCTCAGCCAGCCTGGTGGGCCGCCGTGGAGCACTGACAGCCTTGGTTATCGGGCTGCTGGAGGCAGCAGGGCCTGGCTGTCCGGCTGGTCACTTGAATGTGGACTTGCCTTTCCCCAAACAAACCCAACATCGGAATATGGCTGACGGGGACATAGCAATCAATACGTCCTTATTTATTGAGCACCTAGTATGCCCCTGGTTTTGTACTGAGCACTGCAGGAGATACAGGCCGTAACAAACACAGCTCCATCCCTCGGGAGACTTACATTAGAGCTGGGGACAAGGACAAAAGAAATAAAGAGAAAAAATTGCTCCATTTGTCCATCCAATGGCATTTATTTGGAGTTGCCTTGTGGAGTTTATAGCCTAGTGGGGGAGAGAGACAGCAAGGAACCACCATCCCAAAAGTGCAGGTGCAAACCACGGTCAGTGCTCTGAAAGCAAAGTACAGGGGCTATGAGAGCATAAATGGGGACCCGATGGTTCTGGGGTTAGAGAAGGACTCCTGGATGAACCACATAAGAGCTAACCACGGAAATGGAAGAGCAGGTTACTCTAGGAGGTGTCTAGAATTGATGAACAAGCTCTATAGATAGGAGTAGTGGGGAGGAAACGGGTAAATATGACTTCGGAGTTTCTAATCAGAATAGCTGGAAACCAGAGGTGCTCTTGTCAGACAGGCCGGTTGAGACAGGGGTGATTTTTGTGGGGGAAGCAGCACAGAGCAGGACAGGCCGGAGGACAGGTCACAGGTGGGGTGATGGGAGATGCTGGCCAAAGTGGGCAGGCAGGGGGCAGGAGGTCGGTGAGGGGCGTCTCGGGCTGTGAGAGACGGAGGCTTCGCAGGGAAAACATCCAGGGAAGTGAAGTCTGGGGCAAGTTCTCAAGCTGGGAAGTGCTCTCGCTGGGGCTTCAGATGGGAGAAGGGGGACCCGTGCTAATGAACACACTTACACTGCCACTGTGTGGGGTCATGAGGCGGCCAGACTCAGAGACTCACTTTGGGGTCATTTCAGTAAACTCTGTGTGTGTGTGTGTGTGTGTGTGTGTGTGCATGTGGTGTGTGTGGTGTGATATGTATGTGTGTGGTGTGTGAGTGTGTATGTGGGATAAGGTGTGATGTGTGTGTGTGTGTGTGGTATGATATGTATGTGGGGTATGTATATGTGTGTGCATGTGTGGTGTGATATATATGGGGTGTGTGTGTGTGGTGTGTGGTGGTGGTGTGTGTATATGTGCTATACAATGTGGAGTGTGGAAGTGTGTGTGTGTGTGTACGTGGGTATATGTGTCCTGTTATATCCCAGGGCAGGAAAATATAGCTGGACCGCCTGGGATGGGACCTTGGAAGCCACTCATGGCAGCCTCTCCCTCCATCTTTCTGTGGACACATAATCTCTCATCTCTGCCTTTCTCTGTGTATCTGTCCCATTTTCCTACTTCTCTCTGCTTCCTCGTGGCCTTACTGTGGCTTTTTAGTTCAAGAGTCCAGTATTATCTATGCAATCATTTATTCAATAAAACTTACTGAACACCTACTGTGTGTCAGGTGGTATTTTAGGCACTGGGGATACAGCAGATAGCAAAGCAACATCTCTTATTTCTACTAAGGAAAACATTAAATAAATAGATATAATATTTCAGGTGGCAATATACTATGAAGAAAAATAAAGCTGAGTGAAGGCCTGGAAAATGCCTTTGGGATGGTGGGGGTGGGGGGAGGGTAGTGCCATTTTTATAACTGCTGTCTGGAAGAGGCCTCGCTTTGATCCAGTGACATTAGAGCAGAGACTTGAGTTAATGAATGAGTGATGTGTGCAGGTACCTGAGGCAGAGGGTTTCCAGCAGAGGGGAACACTCATGAAGGCCTGGCTAGGGGGCACTGCATGGGGCATTGCTGGGCACTCTTAGAAGCGCGAGCAGGCAAGTGTGGCTGGCATGGAGAGGGGGTGGGAGCATCTGCGGAGCAGGGCCTGGCTCGCAGGGCCCACAGGTGCTGCAGGGTAGGAGACTGAAGTTTGGAGGCCTGAGGTAGAGACAGGAGGTGAGTGACCTCCGCCGCAGCAGATGTGCTGCAGGGTCTGAGCACTAGATGAGCAAGAGCAGTTAGCAGGCGGATCCCGGTGAGAAACCATGGCGATGCGGCTGGGGTAGGTGCTGTGGTCACAGCCTGGGTAGGTCTGAGCTGTTGCCAATGGATCTGATTTGTTTCTGGATCTTTTAGTTCGACTTGTTGAGAGACAGACCCTTATGGGCCCAGAGCAGCCTATGGGTGACCAGACCAGAGAGGGAGAAGGGTAGGGTCAGGCTGAAAGGACCCTTCCAGAGAGTGGGTGAAGGATTCTCGTGTCACATGGTTGGCGCATTTCCTTCACTCATGCCGGCTGAATTCATGGTGTTTGCAACAGCCTGCGAGGGAGGTGTTCTCATTCCAGTCTTCAACGTAAAAACCAGGGGCTCAGGTTATCCCACCTCCTGGATTCCAACGAGCTCTAAAAAGCCTGTGCTATAACCACCAAGTCCTGCTGCCCCCAGGAGGGGTTGGTGGGTAAAGAGAACAGCCCAAGATGGAGACAGGGGACAGGTGCAAAGTCTCCGAAGCCCTGAAGGAGCATCGAAGAGAGAGAAAGAGCTAACAGTGCCCATGTTGTGGAAAAGCCTGGCCACCAGGCCCTGGCTGCAGGCACGTCAGGCTGCAGGTAGAGCCAAAGCCAGGTAAGTGGCTGAAGGGAGGGTATAGGCGGGCAGAGCCAGCGCCACAGCGAGAAGGACGCTGCCCCCTGCTGACAGTGGGATCCCGGGCACTTGCCGTCTGGGGAGCCTCCCTTGCCCTGGGCAGGTCCGCTTAAACTTAGCTACCCCGAGCTAAACCACCACCACAAGAGTTTCTTTCTTCTCCGTGTTCCGTGTGGATTGATGTCAGCCCTGCTGCTCCATGTCATGTTCACTCTGGCCCAGGCTGGCACAGCAGCCCCGGAGTCCGGGGCCTTGCCATTTCAGTGACAGAAGGTGGAGAAGAGAGAGGAGCAGGGAGGGAAAGAGGGATTGTAAGGGAGAGAATATCACTGAGCACCGGTCCAAGTGAATGGGAGAGGAGAGTGTATCCCCCCACCCCCACTGCCCTGTCCAGGGAAAAGCAATGAATATCTGGACAACAAGGCCATCTGCGTCAGTGCCCATCTCCCCGGGTGTCAGAAGCCCGCAGGGCAGCGTCTCAGCACCCTCAGACCTGTTGGTCTGGTTAACAGCCGGCTGCGGCACCCTGGGAGACAATCCGCCACACACCTAGGGAAACTCTTGACACTCTCCATCAGTAGTGTGTCACCAGGAAGAGACAAAGCGGGTGAACCCAGGCTTGTTCCGAACATTAGTCCTGTGGGGACAGACCATGGATTGTCCCCATTCTCTGACACACCTGGGGCCCGCGACCGTGGCCTCCTTGCCGATGCTCTAAGCGGCCCCGCCCCCCCGTGCTGTCCACATCCTTCATGCCTCCCGCGACTCAGCTACCCCTTCTCCGGGCTCTCCTGGCCCTTCTTCATAATGCTGTTTTCGTTTTGTTTTGTTTTGTTTTGTTTTGTTTTGTTTTGTTTTGTTTTTAAACAGAAACTTGAGTAGAAGTCATTTATAGCTACTGATTTTGGTCAGGATCCCTAGCTAATCAAGTTGCACTGGAGTGATGATTCCTTACTTTCAAGACTGCAGAGTGAGGAAAATTTTGCCTCCAGCTCGATTTCTAATAGGAAAAAAGCAAAAGCAAAAGCAAAAGCTGAGGCAATCTCAGGCCACGCAAACCGGGGGGATCCCCTGTAAGTGGGCCCTCATCCTTCCTGGTGGCACTGGGGCCATGCCCACAGGCCATGGTCCTGGGTTGGTTGCTGTATACATGTTCATAAAGAAAAGAACTGTGGGCTGTGGGGGCACCTGGGTGGCTTAAGTGTCCAACTCTTGATTTCGGATCAGGTCATAATCTCACGCTTTATGAGATCAAGCCTCACATCGGGCTCTGTGGTGACAGCGTGGAGCCTACTTGGGATTCTCTCTCTCTCCCTCTTTCTCTCTGCCACTACCCCGCCCCCGCCCCGTGCTTGCTATCCCTCACTTTCTCAAAGTAAATAAACATGAAAAAGAATTTTTTTTAAAAATAAGAAAGAAAAGAATTGGGATGGACACAGCCTAAGTAGGAATTCACATTTTCAAAGAATGACACTACAGGTACTATGTACCATGGAGGTGCGTTTTAACCAGACCTGGAATGGTAGTCGAGCGAAACCAATCTTACATGGGCCGCGGCAACCACGAGGAGGAGAGGGAAGTAGGAAGACTTGTTAAAGTCAGGGAGGAAGAACCATGATGGGCATTAATTTTTGCCCGGGCCACATCTGGTTTTCATTTGATTTTCTAATTTTGGCCTCACAGCAACCTTGAGAAGTAGAAAGAACTGGTATATTTATTGGTATTTTCATACACAAGATAAACAAAGCTCAGGAAGGATTAAGTGATTGAGCTGAGGACACAGGCAGTAAATGAGAGAGGCCAAACATTTTGACTCTTTGCTACGTGTTATTTTTATTACTACAAGTAGCCTCTAGAAGGTAAACATAGGTTTACCAAAATGTTTGGGTAACTTTTATTCCTTACTAGGAATTTTGAGTATGTCCAAATGGTTTTGTTGGGGAATGAGCAAAGGCAAAAGAGAGCAAATTTAAGGGGTTTTGACCTTAAGTTACAATCAACTACCTCATTTCAGTGTAGGTTCATTGATCCAGGGCTGGAGCCCTGTTCTCACGGTGGAGATGGTGACAAGTTTTGTTGATACGTGAGCTGCAAGTACCAGCTAGTACTCTTGGGATGTAAACGACAGAAATCAGGTTGGATAAGTTAAGCAGACAATTGTGTTGGAAAGGTTTCAGGCGGCTCTCAGGCTCCACAGGAAGGTGGAAGCGCTGGGCGTGGACAATAGCAGTGGCCTGGGCAACTGGGGGGTGCTGATAAGGCAGGAACGAAGGGTGAAGGGTCTGGCTCACCCAACCTGAATCTCTTGCTGTCCCCTGGGGCAGGGCCTACTGGACATTCTCAGTAAAGTGACCCACAGTTGAAAAAGGGAAACAGAATTTCCAGTTACTAAAGGAGGGGGATCTCCTTCCTTTATGGGAAGACAATTACTAGCCTTTACTTGGACCCTTCCAGCCCCATGCTGTCTTCCAGGAAAAGAGTTTATTTATCCCCAGTCCAGGATCTTCTGCGATATGCACAGTGGGTGATAAGTGGGAATGGTTGGCAGGGGTGATGAAGGGATTCAGTTAGTCAACATAGGGAGTGAGCGAGGAGGAGGGTCTGCATGACTTGCCTGGTGGCGGGGCTCGAGGAAGGCCCGGGGTTCAGAGGGTCTCCCAGACAGCACCATGTAAGTCAAAGTCAAGGTGCTCCTGAGACGTGTTGTGGTGAGTTAAGAATTGAGTCAGTTTTAGTGTACTTTGTGAGATGTAAGTGAAGATTAGCAGTTTCCTTTTAATGACATGTGGGCCCTGGGTCATGTGACCTTGAATGTGGCTTTGTGCACAGGCTGTGTAGGGCTTCTGGGTTTTATTAGGGTCACAGTGATATTTAGTGTTTGTCATCAAAATTCTTAGAAAGCGAGTGGCCGACAGCTTGCAGGGCAGGAAGATGAATGTGGCTGAATTGATCTATCCCCTTCTTTTTGTCCTTGTTCTAGAATTACTCATTTCAGTTTTTCCATGAAGAAAAAAATTGAATCTGCTTAAACTTTCCTTAAGGAAGCAAAATCTGCGATCGCTTTATTTTCTAGAAAGTGAGTATATTTCTAGTCAGGGCTTAAGATGTACTTGAATGGGTCCTGCATTTCCATTATTATTTTTCCTTAAAAACAGCTCATCATTTTTATTATAAATAAGAACCCGAGAGTGCCTCCTTTTATATATATAAAAATAGAAGCACATGCTCTACCTCACAAAGTTTAATTGTTAGTCTGTAATGTTACTTGGAAGCCAACTTTATTACCATCATAAGAACTAACTTCTTGAATAAGCATTTCATGTGCATGGTGTAACCCTATGAGGTTAATCTACTCATATCTCCATTTTACAGACTAGAATGAGTAAGGTCACTCATTCGTTTACAGTCACACAGGTAACAAGAGAGAACGTCCCAAGCTGGCCTATCTGAATGGTTGCATCACTGAATAGTTCTGCTGCAAGTAGGGCTCATTTACCACAACCGCTGTAACATTCAGAACCCAATCCATTATATTAGCATAATTAAGAGAACTAAAAAAAATAGGCCATTGGTAGGTTAATGAATCAATTTTGGATTAATTAGGGTTTGCTAATTAATTAATTTAAAATCCTTTTGTAGGTATTTACCACGTGCTCTAGGCCCCATGGACACAGTAGTGAGCCAAGGTAAAATCCCTGTCTTCAAGGATCCTAGAGCCTAGTGGAAATGTCAGATGATAATCAAATAATTGCAAAAAATAAACATATAATTATGAATTCTGATTGGGATACGTTCTTTGAGAGTGAATTACAGTGATCACGGTAGGTGGTGAGAAGACAGGAGTGAAAGGGAAGCAGTTAGATATATCGTACGTCATCTACCCATCCAACGTTTGTCATGTTGGGTAAGTATATGCCATTGTGTCAATTGCATGGATGGTATGATGATGAACAAGATGTAGTTCTGGCTCTCAACAGGGATTCAAGGGAGAAAACACATGTACACAAAGAACCAGAACTGTATGCAGAAAAACGTGAGTTAAGATGACATGATGGCAGAGTTAAGATGACAAGATGACATTGGCATATGACAGCTAATATCTCTCAGCACAATTGGAAGTACTCTGCACAGCTGACGCATTACTCCTTAAAACAGCCCTGTTAGAGGAGTACTATTATTATTCCCAAGTGGATGGGGAGGCAATGGAGAGCGGCCAGGCAAGGACATGTCTCAGGTTTGTGATTAGGGACTGCAAGGAAATAGAGGCAGTGAGTTTTAAGAAATGGCTGGAAAGTGGCAGAAAGGGAGAGGTAAGATGTCATGGTTGTTGAGTGGGGAGAGCATACTTCTGGCTGGAGGAATCAGGAGAGACTTCCTGGAGGAGTGGGTATTTGATGTGGGCCTTGAAGGATGGGAGGGTTTTGCAGGGAGAGACTGGGGCGGTTGGCACAGAGGACAGTGGCATGCACCAAGGCAGGGTGTGTGGCAAATGTGCCGGCCTGGGTTGGGATCTCCCCGGGAACTGTGTAGGGCAGTGGTTCCTATACCTGCCTGTGCTTTAGTCTCCTGGAAAACTTTTTACAAATTTAGACTCCTGGGATCCACCCCAAGACTCTCATTAAGTAAATCTGAGAACACTAATTTTTACAAAGCACCCTGAGTGAGTCAGATGTAGGACAGCAGTATGGTGAGGTGGGGTGTGGCCAGATTCTGCCCGGCCTGGGGCTTGGGGCCTAGAAGCTTGCTTTACTTGTGGCTGGTGGCTGAGAGAAGGCATCATCTGAGCCAAGCTCCAGGAAAGTTAGTCTGTTCCACGATGCTGGGCTCCTCAAGAGCCTGAAGGCAAGGAGATTAGCAGTGGCTAGTTAATTGCCCCTGCGAGAAGGGCCTGGCCTGGGACAGTGGCAGTGAGTGTGGGCAGAGGGCTCAAATGAGCCCCAGAGGCGGAGTCAGCAGGACCTGGTGCCCAAATGGATGGGGAGGGGATGGAGAGCAGCTGACAGTGCCATGTTGGGGCCACAGCCAGCCCAGGTGACTGACACAGCAGTCTCCAGTGAAGATTTTACTCCACAGAGGAAGGTAAAGGTGGGTGGCTGGCCAGAGCCCTGACTTCCTCCTGATCTGAATCTTTCTCTCTTCACTATGTCTGCCCAGAAGAGACTTTCTAAGTATCTTAGAAGCCCAGGTAACATTTCAAAAATCCTCTTGGCTGAAAGGATGGGTTCTTTATAGAATAGGAAAGGGAGGTGAATGCAGGAACAATGACGTCAAGATCAGGCTGAGGAAAGACCTACTGGTTGAGTGATTTATCTTGGCTTAGAGACAGAGCAGTCTCAGCCACATAATAGTATCGGTGATTGTAACGATAACAGCTATTGGGTACTGAGTGTGGGATAACCACTGTGTTAGAAGCTTCATCTGAGTCATCTCATTTAACTCATGCAATAGCCCTGAGGAATGCCAGACGAGGCTTTCCTAGCTCCAGTAAGCAGATAATGAAACTGAGGCTTAGAAAGAGAAAACTTGTGGGCGCCTGTGTGGCTCAGTCGGTTAAGCATCCAACTTCAGCTCAGGTCATGATCTCACTGCTCATGAGTTCAAGCCCCACATCAGGCTCTGTGCTGACAGCTCAGAGCCTGCAGCCCGCTCCCAGTTCTGTGTCTCCCTTGCTCTCTGCTCCTCCTTCACTCATTCTCTCTCTCTCTCTCTATCTTCTTCAAAAATAAACATTAAAAAAAATTTTTTAAACAATAAAGAGAAATCTTGCCCGAGGTCTCCCAGATGCTATTTGAGCAATACCGGGGCTACACGGCCTGCAGACTGGTGCTTGAGAGGGACCCGGGGATACAGAGGAAAGAGAGGGTAGAAGAACCCCAGGCCTGGAGTCAGAACTCCCAGGGCCAAATCCCAGCTCTGTCACTCCCCAAAGCCTCAAAATTAGGCCCCGTCTGGTCCCCATAAAATGTTGACAGTCGCACTTGCTCTCTTATCCTCCCACGGCTGTTAGAAGGCTCGAACACACAGAGAAGGTATAAGTAACACAAAATGTCTGGCTCTGCCGGCTCCCTATGCAGGGAGGACCCACACTGCTGTCATTTATTAATTTAAAGGGCTAAGTCTCGGTGGAGGGTGTGAGAGACCGTTACTCTCAACTCCACTCAGTGCAGCAAACCCCGAGGGCCACTCTGTGCATGGTAGGCATTGAAAGATTCTTGATGACTGATCCTCCTGTGAAGGGACAGGAGAAGGACATGAAATACGAATGCCAGCACGTCGACCCTGCAGCACAAGGAACAGTGGGAATGAACAATACATTGGAGATGTCCTTTTCCATGAACTTCAAAACCTGGGAGACGACTGGATCAATAGTCTGTCATTTGAAAGCAGCCAAAGGACAGGAATATGATGATAATCAGCGGGGTGCATGGGATTGTCAGATACAAATCATATAAGACTGAAACAATTTCTTTCCATCTCAAGGTAACTGGCTTTGGCTTGAGGTCAGCCGAAAGTAGATTTAGAGGAATATTGAGGCTCAATGAAGAAATAACTCTCACTTTGGCTTTCTCTGCATCCCAACTCAGGGAGGCAGCACGTGCACCAGTTAGTTCTTCTATGGTAAGGGGGTTGGTGGGGAAGAGGGGCCGTGAGGAGCTGCACGTCTGTTGGAACTTGCTAATCTTGAATTGAGAGCTGACTTCACTTCCTTTCCACCGAAGGTGAAATTGTTCCACTGAGGCAAAGTTGTCCCGGGGTTTGCAAAGCTGTAGAGGAAGAATGTTTATTGATTGAGTTCATGCATTTTACAAGGAGAGAGATGCCCTGGATTGCTCTGAATCTGTTTTATGCTGTAACTGTTTCTTATAGCAAAGTATTTTATTTTTAAGCCTCAGCTGCACATAGCCTGGTGGTCCTCAGTTGCCTCAGGCAAGTATTTTGTTTTCCTAACTAGAAACCAAGAAAATGTAGGGCAGATGTGCAAGCCTCCTCCTCTGCAGGCCCCTCCCCCTAGCCCGGCCCCAATCCAGGGTGAGACCTTGAGGAACACTGTGGGTCTGGGGTGAAAGCTCTCTCACCCAGCCTCTTGGTACCAGCTGTAGCTTGGCCTCAGGGTTGCTGCGGGTGCGTGCCGGGGTTGACTGTTTAATCTTGCGCTGTCTGTCTGATATACGAGCAGGAAGATCTGTCAGATGGGGTTTATCTTGCCGCACCAATAAATGCAATAAAGCCTCTGTGTGTCAAGGTTTGTAGCGCTCGAGGTTGATAAAGCATCTACAAGCCTGTAGGATCTGATCTGCCCATATGGTACTTACATGCTTATTTATGGTTCATGTGTGAGCCTAGTCACTCATTCCCCCATCCAACATTTATTGAGCACCTACCATGTGCCAGGCACTGTGCTAGAAGCTGTCAATATAAAAATAATTGAAAGACACCACCGCTCTTTTTTTTTTTTTTTTTGACACCCTCAGCTCTTAAAAGCTGTAGAAGGGAAGACTGACACATAACACATAGCTGTGCTTCGGCGTGATGAACCACAAGGCTGACAAGGATGGAGAGCTGTCACAGGAGAAAGTGGATAACTTTTGAGGGTTTCTAGAAGAGGCCTTCTAGAAGAGGAAGGGGAAAGCTTATCTGGGTCTCACAGGACTAAGTGCTTCTCCAACAGTGTAGGTTGGAAAGCCCTTGGAGGCTGAACTGCATGGACTGAGAGTTGGGGCCCTTGAGATAAATCAGGGTGCTATCGCTGGAAGAAAGGGAACTGGATGCCAGGGAGGCAGAAAAGCTAGCAGGATTTCCTCTTGAATTCCCAACATGATGTAAGTACCTTGAACTGGAAACTTGGGTCCTAGATTTGTCTTGGCCTCCATGGCAAGTGCGGGCCCACAATAATCATGGGCTGCGGGATCAGCCTGGCTCTCCAGCTGCAGTGTGGGGCCTCTCGGGAAGTGGATGTCAACACAGACTTTCCTGGGAAGGGGCTGGGGAGCTGTTCTTGAAGTCTACTCTACTTTTTCCTTCCCTCTGGCTCTCCCTTTCTGCCCCAAGAACAGCAAGCACTTTGTTCCTGTCCACCAGGGGGCGCCCTCACCGTCTCCACGTTTGGCAGCTGTCCCTGGAGGCCCAGCCAGGTCCACTTTCTGGTTAGTCCTTGATCCTCATCAGCTGCTCCAGCCCACAGCGCCATACAGGGCTGCATGCCGAGTCCCTTTACATAGAGCTAAAACGTCCTCCAATATATGGGACTTACCGCTACAGGGAGCTTCTGACACGTATTGCCATAAATTAAAGAGACAGGAAGCCAAATAGCCCTTAGCTTGAAATGGTCTCTAACAGATGATTGGGGTATTCAGGGTATTCACACTTCATTGCCCAAGGCAGACTGGGAGGGAAGGAGGCTGGAATGGAAGCAGAGACAACCCCTGAGCAAGGAGGCCTCTGGGAACAAGGCCAAGGTCAGAGCCAATGTCACAGTTTCTTTGGTACTACTTCCACTGGCTCCTTGGCCAAGGCAGCAGGCCTGCATCTGGGGAGAAAGAGCACCAGAACAGGGATTGGGAAACTGGAAGTCTGGGCCCACCTCTGCTTTGAATTGGCTGAGTCACTTGGGACAAGTTGCTTTCTGTGTCCATTTCCTTATCTGTGAAGTGGAGGCTTGCCCACCCAGGAGGAGTGCTGTGAGGGCAACAGGATATTAGATGCTCTGAACTTCGTCTGTTTCCTCATCTGTAAATGAGAGAATTTGGCTCTGACTCTGGGTTCTTTCCAGCCCGAAAATCCAATAGCTACTTTGAAAAAATGAAAAATTATGATGCAAATACTCGGTATTATTATTGTTGATGTTATCATTTCAAATAGTAAATGAAAGATCTCACTAAATTGCTAAATAACCCACTATTCTTCATCGGCCAGTGCTTAACCTGAGGGTGCAGGGTAGCTCAGAACTTTTGTCTGACCAGGTGCTTCTCTGTGGAACAATATCATGACAGCCTGCTGGCAGAGGAGACTTCCATTGCAAAAAGAGTCATAAAGGACATTGCCAGCTTCTCCCCCTGACAAGTTATTGAAACTCATTTAATAGCGAAAAGATATTTTGGGCAAGGAATGGGTATTATAGTAAAAAAAAAAAAAAAGAATCTGACTTTGGCTAGATCAAAAAAAAAAAAAAAAAAAAGATCAAAAGTGTGGACCTGTGCAGGGTTACAGAGAAGCATAGCAAGATCCTAGTCATCATGCTAGAGAAGCACGACACCCGAGCGTGAATCACGTAATAAAGGTAGGTTAGATGAGTATATATGGAAAGCACACAGGGTCCACAGAGCATTCCTCGGCTAGTTGGTGAACAAATGGGAGAGAGTGGCCTGTGAAGGTGGGAACAGGTGCTGTGGAGTCACGTGCATGATGCTTGGGGTTTAAGAGCATGCAGGGAATGGCCAAGATGGCCGCCTCACTGGGTCTCAGAGAAGCAGAGGTCCAGCAGCCAAAGGGGAGAGGGGGTGGCCTGGGCTTCATTAAACCCAGAGTAGTCATTTCCCCTCTGTATTGACACCCTCACGCACCTTCTCCTTCCCCAGATTCACTCTGGGATTTGGCAGATTTTGATGTCTCCTACAGGAAGTCTCTCAGGAAAGAGGGCTCTAGCTTAGGAAACTGTGTCAGTTATGGGAAAATCACCTGTTTATACCTTGCAGGCTTTCTCCTGGGGGAAGATAGGAAGCAAGAATGGATGGGAAGTACCATGGAAAGAACACTGAACTCAGAGGCCAGCTGACCCCACATTTGGATCTCAGACAAGTCCCTGAAACTCTCAATTTTCTTATTTGTAAAATGGGGTTAATTCTCACAGTCATTTGTGAGTCTGAGTCAAAAGGAAATATTCGATGTGGAAGAGATTTGTCAACTCTAAAGTTATTACTGAAAACTGAAAAGTACCGTCTGATGTGGCTGTCCACTTTCTAGTTCTCTGAGCCCCGTGTCCTCATCTGTAAAACGGAGATAATAACAGCACCTGCCGTGCAAGGTCATCCTGAAGATGAACTGAGGCAATGCGTGCGGAGTGTTTGATTTAGGGCCCGCTCGTGCTGCATGTGGAATCCATGTTCATTCCTCTTCTTTTAGTGGTTCAAAGCTCGGTCATGAGGAAAGTTTGAAGCCGGCAAAAGACTGCATTATAAACACCCTGGTGACTGTCACCTCTGGAGAGGATCTAAAGATCAAAACAACCATAGGTCACCTGTCCAGTCCAGCAATTCACAGGCAGATAGATGTCTTTAAAGAGACAGCTCTTTAGCAAATTGTAGTTCAGACGGCAGCCAACCTTGATCTTTCCCTCCTCTTTTCTGGGCCTCCGATGGGCAAATGAGGAGCAAAAGACAAATAGTGTGAGGCCAGCAGAGAGGACACTCAGGGACTTGCCTCCCGTAAGCCGTTCTGCCCACCTGAGCAAACCAAGGTGGCGCCTCTATGGCAAAGCTGTGTCACTGAGGGCTGGAGGTGATGCCAAGTATTCCTGCCAGCCTCGAGCTCCATGGTGACCAGGGTAATTGAGCGCTATGAGTTCTGTGCCAAGTAGGCCATAAATCCTGGTTTGTTAGATCAGCCTCAGCACTAAGTGGTGCTTTGCACTGGCTCAGGAAACCTCAAATTATCCAGAATTGAAGCTTGATTTGTCTCTCTTGGACACTTGCTTGGAATCTTTGAGGCTTTCTCTGCCTTTTGATGGATATTCCTGGTCCCATTTCTTTCTCCATCACTCAACCATATGGGCTGCCCCATAGGCCTTTCTCTTCTCTCCTCAAGGTCCATGGCCAACACCACTCACGGACTTGGCTTTCACCATGACATCAAGCTGATGTTACCGGAATTTCCATCTCGATTTCCCATTGCTGTCCTAAGCTACATACCCACATCTCCAGTTGCCTCCTAGACAGGTTCAGTTGCATGTCCCAGGGGAACCCTGTCCAAACATCCCAGACCCAGCTCATTGTTTCTACATTTTGGTCTACATTTCAGATCCAGATCATATGTTTCCTGGGGCAGCACTTCATCTGAGCCTGTAGGATGACTCAGATGAATAGAGCTCAGTGTGTGGGCATGACACACATTCCATTTTGATGGAAAGTAAACTGTAGAATATAATGCAAAATCTTTATTAAAAATTAAGGCAGAACTTAAGATTTTAAACAAAATATGTCTGCAAGAGTTGCCTCTGAATGTGCTCCTGGTTGAGAACCGGAAACAAATTTGTTCTTCCCATAAAGGACTTGAGTTGCTTTGGATTAGAGAATAAATATGCCGTCCTCTATAGAAAAGGGAACGAAGCAATCAGCAGGCCTTGGTAGTAACTGACCGAGTGTGCTAACAGGAGCTGGGCAGCAGAGGGGCCCCAGAAAAAGGGGTGTGTTCCTGTGCACTAACCAGGGAAGGGGCAATCGTGCCAGTAGACATCCAGACCTATTGGCAGAGGTGTGGATAATGTGAAGCCTGGGCACATACTGAGCCAACTGTGAGTGTTCTAACACCATTGACAAGAGTGTGTCATATTAAGTTGTAGGCTACAGGGAAAATGTTTTATTTTTCCTTCTGCTACTCACTCATCTCACTTTCATTAATAGCCCTCATCAGTGTTTGGGATTCACCCTCCCTCATTCTAAGGCCACATATATCAGGCTTGGTCCTAACCCCAATTTAGGGGTAGGCGACAGGATGAACCTAGACTAATCAGCACACTTCACTCCTCCTGATTACAGTGTGAACCTTAGGACTTTTGCAGGTCTACTAGAAAAGAGGCTGTGCCCTTAACTCATTTTTGAGTTGTGAATATGAGGCTGGGGCCACTGGAGCCACCTTGCCACCATGCGGAGAGACTTTGCTGAGAATGACGTCCACCAAGTGGAAGCAGAGACAGGAGATGAGGAGAGAAATTGAATCCCTTCAGGCTCTTGCATTAAGTCACGCCTGGGGTCAGCTCTACTTATGGCTCTCTCCATTGTATGAACCAGTAGATCCCCTTTTTCCTCAAGACAGTTGGTTTGGGTTTTCTGTCACTTGCAACCATGAGAATTCTAAAGTCTGCTTGTACATCAGACCATGTAAGCCTGAATGGAATTACATATTTATTTCTTCTTGCTTTTTCTTGACTTCATTGCATTATTTCATTCATCATTATTATTCATTTCATTATATTATTATTTTTTTTTTGGTTATTGTTGTGGCTTCCAAGTGGCTCTTGCCAGGGGGAGTAAATGTACTGATTACATATGTGCATAGACTTTTCCCATCCAAATAACAGGTTTTTTTTTTTAATTATAAGGAAGTAAAGGGGTTTTCTGATTTTCTAATTTGGTCACTGCAATCCCAGTTCCTTAGAGAAGGTGCGAATTGTGTTTCCGTCTTCAAAAGATTGAGGGTCAGATTCCAGCTTGTAGAAAATTGACCAGGATGGTAAATGGAGCCTATAAGCCTTTTCCCTTGAAGAACTACTGGATATCCATGGGTAGCTGTGTACCAAAAACATTTTACCTCTTGGTCATTCAAGAATCATGTGAAATATTTCTTCCTCCTCTTTTCCCATTCATTCAATGATTATTTACCAAGCAGTGGGTGTTCAGAGTGGAGAAAACTGACAATCGCCCATGCTTTTATTGAGTTTGCTTTCTAGTAAAGGAGGGCAGACAATACACAAGACAATTACGTAGTCTTGTGTATTGATAGATAGTAAAACAAAATTGAGGGGACTAGACATTTTAGACAAGGATAGAGTAGATAGTAAAACACAGTTGAGGGGACTGGACATTTTAGACAAGGTGATCAGGGCAGCAACTCTTCACCAAAGATACAAGGAGAGTGAGTGAGGAGGTATCTGAAAAGTTGTCTGGGAGGAGCATCCAGTAGAGGGAACAGTCAGTGCCAAGGCCTGTGGTGGTGGCTAATCTGGCAGTTTGGGTGAGGGGTGAACAGCGGGAGGTAGAGTAGGTGAGGAGGCCCAGGGCACATAGGCATGCTGGGGTCAGAGTGAGGGTGTGGGAGGGGAGAGCATTCGAGGGCTCTGAGCAGAACAGTGACATGATTCAACTTGTATTTGGGCAGGATCCCTCTGTGTGTCATGTTGAGGACGGATGACAAGGATCGTGGCAGAAACAGGAGAGCAGTTGTGAGGTAATGGTGGCCTGGACGGAATAGAGGGTGACAGAATTTTCTTATCGACTGCATGGATAGCAAAGGTTGAATGATGGCACTGAAGTTTTGTTAATTAATTTAATTTAATTTTTATTTTATTTTATTTTTTATCCTAAGTACTGGTGTGTCAACTTTGTTTATGCTGTAATGGACACTTACAAATAAAAGTATCCCTTCTACTGGGCTGTGGCTGCTTTAGGGTAGGTTGCTTTTAGTTCTTCATCTTTGTCTCTCCCAGAACTGTGTACGAGACACCCTGCAGGCAGAAGATTGTGTGACAAAATGGAAAGCACGATATGATGGAGCCTGTACAACTCTCCTTTAGGAATACTGTTGAAAGGGCTAACCAAGGAGGAATGCCTAGGTGGCTCAGTTGGTTAATCATGATCTTGTGGTCTGTGAGTTTGAGCCCCACATCAGGTTCTGTGATGACAGTTCAGGGCCTGGAGCCTGCTTTGAGTTCTGTGTTTCCTTCTCTCTCTGCCCCTCTCCCAATCACACTCTCCCTTTCTTTCTCTCAAAAAAAAAATTTTTTTTTAAAGTGCTAAGCAAGGAAAGGGATGGTTTCCTTACCAGCTAGAGACATAGGCATGCAGCGCAGTTGTGGAGGTAAAGCTCAGAACCAGTGTTGGGTGGAGTGGACTCGGGGGGTTTTGGAGGTCAGGGGAGAACAGGGCTCTGGAGTAGGTGGACTGGGCATAGTGTCAGGAGCATCAGTGTTCTTGAACAGTGGTAGCTGACCCTCAGGAGCATGGAGCAGATCAGAAAATAGCCTTGTGGAGGCAACTGGCAGTGGCGATGGCCATGAAGGACATCCAGGTAGGCAGTTTGGTAGGGTGAGGTATGCCAGGGGTGTGCCACTAATTAAGGCCAGCAGAGTGACAGCAAACAGTGGTGTACAGAAGTGGACAGATACTGGGACAGGGAAGAGACTCTGATTATAAATGGAAATATATCATTGAAAGGCTCTCCATCCTTTTGGAGATTCTCAGGGAGATACAGGAAGGCAGAGGACTGAGATGATACAACTTAGAGAGTGAAATTGATCTAAAGGTCATACTGCAAGCTATTAAAGTAACCTTGCCTGGGGTAGAGCCTAAGGGATATTTTGGTTTATAAGTGTTATTTCCATAGAAGAGTTCTGTTCATAACTATCAATGTCCTCTGTTCTCTAAGGGTATTCATAATGCTGAGACCCCTCTGGGTCTAAACCTCTTCTTCGTCTGTCTTTTCTTTCTCTGTTGTTTGTTGATGTCCCATACTGACCCGCATCCCTTACTGGCCCCTGCTGGTCAACACTATATTGGTTGCTCTCCTACATCAAAGCTTGTAAAAGTATTGTTGTGTGCTCTCCGTCTCTGTCCACAACTGTTTATAAAGATTAGGCTTTAATATACACAGACTTCTGTCTCAATTGTATAGCCTTAATCAATTTGGCTCTCTTTATTTCTTTTTTATGAAATCTATTGTTTTCTGATTACAAAAGAAATACATGCCCACTGTAGAACTCAATTGATTTTCTAGAGCTTTTATTTTAAATTTGCATTCCCTGTGAATGCCCATCTGGACAATTTGGGAAATGCTGGAGGGGCAGCTCTCCTTGAATGCAAATGTACCCTGTGCAGCCTTTGCTGGTGAAAGGGTGTCTGGGAAGCAAGCATTCACAGCTGCGTGCTGCCTGGACAACCTTTCTCGTTGCGCAAACATCCTTCCCCTATAGTTACTTTTTTGTCTCCCCTCTTTCAAACACGATTGAGCAACAACAGCTGGAATTAAAAGGCATTCACTTACCAGAGAATATGGTCTAGCAGCGGATTTGTTGCTTATTTCATGCTCCTCACTTGGACAGGTCACCGGCAATTTGAAGGGCCCCCTCATTTGTGCAAAATTTTGTGGTTTGTTTATTCATGTGCTGATTTTCTTGGGTACACACTTTGGCTTCTGAGTATGCAAGGATATTACAGTTACATAATTTGGTCAAAGTAAGAACAATTAGGTAGTTAACGAAGTCTCATTACTATTGCATGGGACACATTTTCTTGTACCTTTTCCCTCCTCTGAACTCATGAAATGCTATGGGTCATATGCATGAAAATTACCTGTTTTCATAAATGCCAGGGAGAGAAGGATAACACGGAGCATCGAGTTTGTGTCACTCACATATCCTCCATGACTCATCATCCTCACCATGACTCAGAAGAAGTATTGTCCCTCCTTCACAGACGTCCCTGGTAGATGGATGAAGAACTTGGGACTCAGAGAGGCTAAGGACCTGCCCAAGAATGTTGAGTTTGGTCACTAGATTTGCTGTGACCTAGGATAAGTTCTTAAATACTATTTCCAGAAAAAAAATTGCAACTGGAGGAGAACAAATTAAATTGTTTAATTGTTAAATTGCAAAGACCGAACGTGTTGATTTTCTGTCCAGATTGTTTTTTTCCGGCTCTTTCTCAATGCTATTTTCTCTTCTTAAACAACCCAACCAGCCAGTTGTCCAGGGATTGATATATGGCTGGGAGCAGACTTGTGTGAGCGTAGGCAGGAGAGCCCAAGGAAAACCTACTGGCTTGGCTGATGGGGGCGACAGCTTGGTAATGGACCTCTGTGAGTGTATATATGAATTAAGCACCTTTCATTTCCTTTGCTGCAAAAACATCAATTAAGCTTGAATAATCCATGGGTTTTCCCCATTTTCAGGCAGAAGAAAATCAGCACAAATTGGCTGGAGTGGTTTTTCCTCTAGGCTTTGATCATTAATCGTCTTCAGTTCCTTGCTGCCTTCCCCCCACCCCGCCAAATATACACCCACACACTGCCATTCCTGGCACCCACTGTGAACATTTACCAGGCGATTTGCTCAGTCTTGAGTATAATGAAGATATGCATTCACTGTTCTGAAGGCTGATCTGTGGAGAGAGTGCCAGTCTATTCGCTGAAGGTTGGTGGAGGATTGTTCAGAGCCCTTTTTTGCAGGTTGGCCAAGTTGACTGGCTTTGACATCACAGTCTGGTCCCTGGCTGGTGCTGGTCTGCACTTGAGCCAAACAGATGTGTCCCTGCAGGCCTCTCCATCTGACACCAGCCGGAGAAAGCCTCATTTGTCTTTGAAAGGCCTCTCTCAACCCATACTTTTTTTTTGAAATGATGCTGGAAACGCTGTGCTGCAAGAATTGATACCGGCACGTGTCTTTCCCTCATCTCAGAGCCCTGTATGCAGTAGTTCGGGTGACTCTGGTCCTACCTGATAGCATCCTGGCTACCTGGGATGAGCAGACCTCCAGAGGTCATCTAGCTTCCGCTTTGCTCCCAGGCAGGGATACACCCACACCTTCTAACAGAACGCCTGTCCTTTTCACAAGGGCAACGGTTTGATAAGAGCCAGATTAGTGGCCTTTCCACATGTACTTCCCTTTTAGTCCTTCCCACAGCACGGTGGGTAACATCAGAGGGAACCCGTGAAGCTGCTGTTATGCAACTGCTTTGTCAACTCATTTCAATGCTTCATACCTATCATTAGCCCCATTTTCCAGATGAAGAAAATGAGGCTCAGAGAGGCTTACTTTTAATTTTTTTAAGTAATCATAAAGTCAGGGTTTCTACTCAGGGTTGAGTGGTTACAAACCACACGTTTAAATTTTTTAACGTTTATTTTTGAGAGAGAGTGAGCACAAGTGGTGGAGGGGCAGATAGAGACCGAGACAGAATCTGAATCAAGCTCCGAGCTGTCAGCACAGAGCCCGATGTGGGGCTTGAACCCACAAACCGTGAGATCACAGCCTGAGCTAAAGTCAGATGCTCAACCGACTGAGCCATGCAGGAGCCACTTTTTCTCTGGAATGTTGACAAACCCCAGTTTTTAAAGACTTTCTAAAAGTTATGAAACACGTTAGTCACATACAGAAGCGTGTCCATGTAAACCTCATGTTTCATATGTATTTGGAAAAGAGCTAGAACAGTACTGTTATTTTAAATGAAGTTTGTATTATTATGTTGTTTTGTTCTTTAACTATTGTTTGACTAAATTTGCTGTTTAAATGATGGTGGAACTGTTTCATATCATTTTCACTTTTTGGTTGTGAAAAAAAATTCCGTTTTCTTCTCTATCTGGCCAGAGAGGTACTCCCTGCAGACGATGGCATAGGGCAGGCATCCCCATGTATGACTTGTACTATCTTCCCGTGTAAATGTACCCATGAACATGTGATCGCAGTGTTTTGCGTTTTTAAGGCTTTCTTTAATTGATATCAGATGGTGATTTGCTCTTCTTTGTTCCTCTTGTGACTTGTTTTTTTTTACTCAATTTTTAATGTGTTAGGTATCTATTCATGTTGCTAAAAGTAACTGTAGTTCATTTGTGATAATTGCTAAATAGTACTTTATTATTTGGTAAGCCATAATTTATTTATCCATTTTCAAGTTAATGTGCATTCTGGTCATTTCCAATTTCCTACAGGACAGACGTGCTGCAGGGAACATTCTTACATACATCTCTTTGTATATACATTGGAAAATTTCTCTAAGAGGGGTTTTTGGGTCATAGAGCCCAAACATCTTCGATTTCATTGGTTATTTCTGAATGGCACATCAACGTGGTTGCATCAATCCACACTTTTGTTAGCCACATATGAGAATTTTCTCTCTTCCACATGCTCATCAATGCATGGTACTGTTAGATATTTGTGTTGCGCTGATATGACGGTGTAAGATGGGATCTCACTGTAGCCCCCACCCCTTTTCTTTCATAAGTTCAGAAGAAGGGATGCGACACCTGCAGAGATGATCTGTGTTTGGGCTGATTTGCCCTCACAGGAGACAGAAAGAGGAATACTGGGCATGAGTTGTATCGAACCAGCCATGTGGTCTGTTGCTCTGTACTTGAGAAGCATAACACCCAGCACTACTGACCACCCTTCGAGGGCTTGAAGATTTCTCCATAGGGAGTCCTGCCTCCCTAAGTTGAAACCATATACTCACTCAGTGGCATCCCAAGGAACCAGAGTTTAGACAGAGCTTACAATCTGTCAATTGGACGTCCCCACACAAGACACATTTGGAATGTGTGGACGGAGGTGCTGTGTGGAATCTAGTTTGACATAAGCGACAGGCTGCTTTTGGAGGCCACGGTGATGGAGGTCCCGCTGGTAGCGTCCCGCAGCAAAGCTCAACTGTGGTCCCTGCTGACGTCGGGTTTCCACCGGGGCAGTCTAGAGGGGCAATAGTCAACCACGCCAGAATGCTGGCTTACTTCTCTGGCCCTCTTCCATAGTCTCTGAGCTATCTTGCATTAGATTCCTTTGCTGCTTAAACTTGCTGTTGTTTGTGACTGAGAACCCCACCATCACTCGCTTTTGACGTGCTATTTGCTGGGCTTCACATATCTATCCCTTATCCCCTTAGAAACACTCTGCAAAGCAGGCGTTTTTAGCCCTGTTTTAGAAAGGAGGAAACAAAGGCACAGAAGTATAACTTGCCCAAGGCAAGTCAGTGAGTGGTGGAGCTGGGCTTTGATCCCAACACTGGCTGACTGCAGTGCCCATTCGAAGCAGCTCGTCCCCTCCCACCTCCGGTTGCTCTCCAGCACATCACCCTGTTTTTTTCCTTCGTAGCCCTTATCACAAGGTGGAATGATCTTATTTCTATGTTTACTTATATTCTGTCTCTTCCAAATGATGTGTCAGTTACAGGAAAAGTGGGAGACAGTCCTTGTTTGCCATTGTCTGTCAGCCTCCAAATCACACTTTACATAGGAGGTGCTCCTATATATTGTTGGATGAGTAAATGAAGTGAATCAATCTACCATGGACTTTTTGGAGGGAGATAATCTTATCCTGCATTTCTGCCGAGCTCAAAATACTATTCAATATCCTCTCGCGTGTGTTCTTTCATTCAGTAGTAACAGATTATAATGCCTCATGCTTTTTAGAACCTGAAGCTGTATCTAATGTTTGCTTTTCCTTTCTTCCTAGATATTTTAAATCCTTCCAATGTCCATTCAAATGTGCTGCAATGCCTGTCCCCTGTGCCTGTCTCTGCATAGTCAGGATGGTTCCAGGGTCTCTGGGGCCTAATGACAACCTTGTGGAAGAGCTGGAGAGAATATTACTGGAGATTTGCTGCCCTTCACTCACTGCATCTCTTCCAAAGTTCCTGCTGAGGTTCCTGCTGAACCTCAGACCTTGTGTTTGGAGTGAGTTAATAGAGCCAGGATATCTTCGGCTTTTCACCTGTGAGAGACTCAAGGCCAAATGGCCTCACTGAATCTGTCAAACATTTGGCAGGTGTCTTCCTGTGGATGGCCATTCTGTCTCTAATCCCTTCATTTCAGCACAACCCTCTCCCCTTTTCACCCCCTTTCCTGTAAATTCTCCATCCCATGCTCTTTGGGCTAATGTTTCATGACCACTGGGTTATGAGTAAGTTTGAGCAAATGTACTGCTTTGAGTCCAGGTCTTCCTCCAACCCACTCCTTGAAGGTGGTTGTTTCGAGCCATCTCTCCTCTTTTTCTCTTTTGCGAGCCCTTGTTAAGGTCCAGAACAGAGAACTAAGATTGTTTACTGGCTCCCAGAATAAGTAGGATTTTAAGACCCAGCTCTGGTTCTCTCCTTTTAGATCCATTCACACAGTTAAATTCTGATGTTGGAACAGATTTAATGGGTAGAGAAAAGAGCTTTGGGGGAAAGGAACCAGGAAAGGCAAAGAAATACTGACTAACCCCACTGACGCTTTAGTTTCCGCTAACCGTTATCTGGTATACCGCCCGAGATCACGTAGAGTGTGTGCTTTTGGAGTAACCAGGCCTATTTGAATCCCAGGTATTCCACTTACTGGCTATGTGACCTTGGGCAAGTTATGAAGTATAAACCGCTCTGAGACTCGATTCCCAGGTTTGTAAACAACTCTTGTGGAGTTGTGCGGTTTAGAGATAATGTATGTGAATCACTCAAAGATCTGACACAGCTCTTATCAAAGCCAGATCTGGGCCTGACTGAGGAGTGTCCATTCCTGGCTCACTGCCTGGCCTGACGCCCCTCCCCACCCACATGCACACACACACACACACCCTCTCCCCCGTATACATACACTCCCTTCCACACATACACACCACACATACATACAACACATACATACACAAGGCATATACATGCCACACACACAATACATATACATATACACACTAAACACATACGTAACCACCCCCACATACCCCCCCACATATACATATACCCTCTCCCCCATACCCCATATACACACATATATTACACATGCATGCATATACAGATACACACACACCACATATATACACATACCACACATACACAGAGACACACAACACACACATACACATCACATGCACATATTCTACGTGGTTTCCCATCCAGTCAGCTGACTTGGTGAAAAAGGAGACTCTCTGCTATGATTTGAACAGCTGAAAGTCCATTTTGATTTCACTGGGAGAGAAAAAGAATGATTTTACCACTCTACCTGAGAGGTTCGAGAGAGTAAATGGAGGGAGAGAACAAAGTCACAATTCAGGGAAGAAGTTAAAAAAACAACAACGAACGAACTGCCCATCAACTTTGCTATTGAGTTGTAGTTCTGGCAGAAAGGTCTTAGGGAAGAGCAGGTCAAAGCTATTGCCTGAAAAATAAGGGTCTCTTTTTGCTGGGAAGTTAGGTTGGCTCCTTGCTTACTCAGAGGGGCTCTCTGGAAGAGAGGAGAACCACAGTATTAACATCACTGGAAAACCATAAGTACTGTTATCTTCTTCAGAATGTCCCAAATGTATGTTCTGTGATTATGGAGCAACTTTTGGGATATGTTGCAGCTGACAGCCATCTGTCTGCCCTTGTCAAGCGCCATGAGCTTTGGCAAAATAACAACTTACTTAGATTCACATTGGATTACAGTCTTGGGCCCCAGTTTCCAACCAGGCAATGTGAACAACACACACCATCAATGTTCAGTGTATTGTGTGTTACACACGATGATATTTAGGGCGTATCCCCTTTCCACAGAAAGAATTTAATTTCTTTTTTTAAGCTTATTTATTTATTTGAGAGAGAGAGAGAGTGCACACAAGAGCAGGGAAGGGGCAGAAAGAGAGGGAGAGAGAGAGAGAGAGAGAGAGAGAAAGAGAGAATCCCAAGCAGGCTCTGCACTATCAGCACAGAGCCCGAGGTGGGGCTTGATCCCACGAACCATGAGATCATGACCTGAGCTTAAATCAAGAGTCAGATGCTTAACCCACTGAGCCACCCAAGCACCCCAGAAGGAATTTAATTTCTTGGACACTACAGCTCTCAGCCCTGACATGCATTCTCTCACAATATCCACATGAGGGGGCTGCTGCTATTCTCCCCCCATTTTATAGATGAAAACACCAAGTCAAGTATTGCTCAGGACAACACTGCGAATCAGTGGTAGAGTCAGGATTCCCACCAGGCAGTCCAGCTCCAGAACCTGTGCCCCCTCTCCCTGTGCCATACAAGATGTCATCCGGTGCTGTGATGCTGGGGTTCACTGTCGTCAGGGCCAAGGTCAAACTCATGCTATCAGGAGAATAAGCCCTTCCTCGTATGAGACCAGATGATGTTTCCACAAGAAAAATTAATGTTCAGTTAAAGTTCCTGTCGGAGAACCGTGCTGGCTTCTTAGGCAGACCAGGGGAAGATCAGCCGGGAAGAGCCTTGGGTCTGGCTTTTGTCTCTGATGATTCTTATTGGGACTCTTGCCATTTGGGATGAAACAAGTGTGTCCTCACTGTCACTGGTTGTTTAGCATCCCCAGACCCAAAGCACTAAATGCCAATGTGTGCTCAGTCATTGGGGCTGACCCAAAAGCCCCCTCCCCATTTCCTAGTCCTCTCGCCTTGCTTAAGAACCACGAGGACATCTTGCTGAAGGCTGAGGTGCTCCTCTGCAGGGCTTGGGGAGGGTCTGAGGGGATGGCACCTCCTTCAGTGGGGACGGATGGAGTTTCTGCTGTGAGGAGGAGGAGGAGGATGCTGGACTGGGGACCCGACGAAGAGGGTTGCCTGGAAGGGGCAAGATGGAGAAGGGAGAGACACTGAGGTCTGGGGAAAGGGGCCTTTGTGAACAATCCAGTTTGTGAAAGCTGTCCTTCATAAGCTAAAACAACCACTTCTGCTTTCCCACAGTGTGCTGCTATCTGAGGCTGTGGTCTGCTCTGGGCTTGACCTGGAGATAGTTGAATAAGCAGAACTCAAAAGAAAAGAAGGAAGGGACCATAGCTGCTTCCACACCATCTTGTAGTGTCTCCAATCAAGAAAGAATGAGCAAACCCCCTTCACCTCATTGATGCATCACGAGATGCATCTCAAGAGATCTATGGTCCAAATGTGGCACAGAAGACCCCTCCAACAGAGAGGGGTGTTGTAGATATAGCGGTAATACTCCGTCTCATCCACATAGTCACTGGCTGTTTCAAGTGTGACCTTCTCTCCACTAAAAAGAGGAAGGAAGATGGATAAACATGAACCAACCCCACAGATGGCACCTCCACATGGAGGAGTGGGTGGGGCTCTCATTGGGAAAATTGTGACTGTGAGTCATGATCTCTGGGTTGTTTCAAAAAATGGAACAGAAGGGGTACCTGACGGCTCAGACGGAAGAGCATGCAACTCTTGGTTCCAGTCAGGGTTGTGAGTTCAAGCCCTGTGTTGGGTGTAGAGATTATGAAAAATGAATGAATTAACTTTAAAAAATAAATTATGTGATGTTTAACTCTTTAAAACAAATTGAATGGAAAGAGATAATGCAATGGAAGAGAATGACACAAAACATTTTAGGATGTTGCCCCATTTGGGTGGGCATTTAAATATTTTTTAGGGGCACCTAATAACATCTAATAACGTTTCGTAAACATTAAAACAAATTAACATTTTTTAATATTTATTCATTTTTCAGAGACAGAGCATGAATGGGGGAGGGGCAGAGAGAGAGGGAGACACAGAATCCGAAGCAGGCTCCAGGCTCTGAGCTATTGGCTCAGAGCTCAACACAGGGATCAAACTTCCAAACTGTGAGATCATGACCTGAGCTGAAGTCGGACGCTTAACTGCCTGAGTCACCCGGGTGTCCCTGGAGGGGGGAGGCATTTTAGAAGAAAAGTCACATAAAGCATTGAATTATATGCCTCTTTCAGGCTAATCTCAACACAGTTACCAGAATGATTCCATTAAAATATAGATCAGACCATGTCACTTCTCTGTTCAGAACCTTCCAATGGTTCCCCATTTCACTCAAAGTAAAAACCAGAGTCCTGCCAATGACATCAAAAGCTCTACAAATTTTGGCAATGATTACTTCTTTGACCTCATCTCCGTATACTGTCCCCCTCATTCACTCCTTCAGCCACATTCCTATCCCTGGAACATGGTGCTGCTGCTGCCTCAAGGCCTCGGCACCGGCTGCTGCCTGGAGTTTTCGGCCTTTACATGCCTGCATGGCTCTCTGCCCCACCTTTTAAAAACCTTTACTGAAACGTTGCCTTTTTAGCTTGGCTTCCCCTGACCACTCTTTCAAACTGCAAACACTTCTTCCCTGACCCCCAGCCCTTCTTATCCTTCTCACCTAACTTTACTTTTTCCACAGAAGTTGCCACCAGAATGCAACATACTAGACATGTGTTTACTTACTCTGTGTAGACTCTTGCCACCCACAAGGATTGAAGCCCCGTTGCAGCAGGGATTTTTGCTCGACATGTTCATGAATGTATCCCTAGCACTAGAATGGTGCCAGTAGAAGCTTAATAAAAATTGTTGAATGAAATATTTCCCACAATTGGAATTCCTCTGGAGAATAGGGCTCTAGAGATCTAACTGAAATGCCTTCCAAAGCTTTCATGTTCACACTTGCTAGTCCTTCTGTCAGTGTGGATGCTGTTAACTCAACCCTTAGGCGGCCATAGCACCTGAGAATCTCGATGCTCTCTGCACAACCCTGTCTGTTCTCTGCTTCTCGGATTGGGTGGCACTGACCTAGCGAACTGCCTGTTGGAGCCCCCACACCATGCTAAGGGCACCCTGGAATGGCCTCTTCCAGCCTGGGCTCTCTGGCTCCCTGGGCTTCTTGTCCAAGCCTTGACCCAAGAGTCCGTGAAATGAAGCCACTCCCATCCCTGGGTGGGTTTCCTGAATGTCTGCTCCTGGGCCTCCTAGAATCTGTCTCTGTTTTGTTTTTTAACTTCAGCCAGAAGTTTGAAACCTGAGAGGGACAGACATGGATGAGAAGCAGGGCAGCCATTTGCACACTCCCAGACACAAGAGTTAAAGAATTTCTTCCAGGCTGGGAATGAGAATTGCCTTGTGTTAACTTAATGAAAATGACACAGTGGAGCTGTGTCTTAAGACAAAAAAATGACTCAGAAATTCTAAAAGTCGGAATTGATCAGCAGGTTGAGAATTCTTTAAAATTCTAATGAGCGTTTAGCATTTGTGCTGTTTTCTGGGCTTAAAGAAACACACACACACACAAAACAAAGAACAAGGAATGCCTTTAGGTAGGACAATGATGTCTAATGCATTTTTTCCTCGATATGTTCAGTTTCCATTTTATTCCAAGATCCTACTAAACTCAGGAGGTTGCCTTTGGCTTTTCAGCACTGCAGGGGATGATCTAAATCTAAATAATAATAAAAAGCCACTGCTTTTATTGGAATTTTATTTTATAAGTTGATGGAAACATTTCATATACACATTAGGTTTTGTAACCCAATCTTGTTACTTTCTGAGTCCCAGAGGGGCTGTTTTCACTACTTGGGAGTTTCCTGGAATGTGCATTACTCCTCCAAGGCAGAAGGAGAAAATGTTTTCAGTGAAGGCAGAATAGTGTTTTTATTTGAAAGAATTCATGTGAGTCAGGACACACACACACACACACACACACACACACACACACTTATACATTCTTTCCTTCTTACATAGGCTATATCATAAAATTATAGAGTTTTAGAATTGAAAGGACCTTAGAGATTATCTGTTCTCACACTGGCATGGTACATATGAGAACTCTGCTGTCCAGACAGATTAAGTACCTCATCCAAGGTCACTGGCATCTAGTGGAAGAGCCCAGACTACAATTCAGGTTCCCCGACTCAAGTCTAATTTTCTTTCTGCTACAGCACATTGACTTCCAAATAAGATAATGTATATGAAATCATTTTGAAAACTGAAATGCATTATGCAAGTATTGGGTAGGGAGAGGAATGGGGAGAGAGAGCATGATAATGAGCTTTCTTTTTTCAGAGACAAGCCTGATGTGCTCAGGTCTCTTTCCAAATGAAGTGACTATGTTATATGAATCACACATCATATTTCTAACTAGGTTCCTGAGTATGACCTCCAGTAAATGAGCGTTAAGGGATCAAACCAAAATACATTCTTCATTCAAATACAACATCTATATATGTCCCATGTTTTTTCCTTCCTTCTCACCCTCTCTGTCTACCTCCCTCTAGTGTTCACTTTTAGTTATTGCATGCATGCCAACAGGCTGCAGACACACATTACAAAATATTTCTGTATTATTAGTTATCTGGACTATTTTTTATATCAGCAGCTGTTATCAAGAGCAAATTAGAGTGTTTTTCATATCAACAGGAATAATTGGCTAGTATAAAGACTTGGATATTATTAAGAAAAGTCATTAAAAGAGTTTGTGAGGAGAATGAAAACATATTTAAAGTTTGGTGGTTAAATTGTTTTTAGTACACTTGAATCGCCTAAAAAGTCTGTATAAATAATTGAGACATTTTAATTACAAGGAAATATAAATGTTTTAAGGTAGAAGGCCAACTAAATGAACTAACCCATGACTCATCAAAAGAATTAATTACTCCTTTAAACTACTTGAAATACTGGCAGCTACTAAATATTATCACAAATGACTTGAGAGATTAAAATTTTACTTTGGCATTAATAGATCAATTAACTAAATAATATAACAATTATAAATAATTTTTCAGTAGTCTTATGTTAGCCTCTGTGATATGTGTATTTCCGCCCTCATCCATTATAATTTCTGTGTTCCCTTAAAAGCAGCATGTCCAACATTTCGATATTCTAGGCAGGTCCCTTGTTATAAAATATTGGCAAGAACAGCCAAAGCCATTGGAAGAAATTTCTTTGATTGTCTGGCCTAAAAGCTCTGGATCAAGTAAGACAAAGAGGTTGGTAAGAAAGTCTATAAATTCTGGACTCCGTCTCCTGACCTGAAAAAGTCTGTCCAAAAATCTGAGTGATATTTACAAATAAGAGACTTTCACCACAATCCCAGCTCTTGTCAGCCTGTGACAAATAGTTCAGTGTACACAGCGAGGAGACGTGGTTCTGTGTCCCTTATCCCTGCTGCCTGCCTTGATCTGCCAGCCCCGTCCTGTCATTCCACACCCCTCCTTGTCCAGAAGCACACATGCCACACCGCACACCTGTGCACACATGCGCACACAACCACTCACATGCATTCTGGAAGGCCAAAAGGCGGGGAGTCATCAAGGTGGGCGGTGGAACTGGGTCTTAGAGGAGGGGTGGGCGTGGGCTGTGGTCCTCCAGGCCGCCGGCTCTCTGTGCACCGCCCAGCAATAGACAGTGGTCTGGGGACACACTCTGATCATCTCTCTTGAAGAAAACTGTCAAATAACAGATGAAAATTAAACTGCAAATAAACGTTGTTAAGGTTTCAAAATATAAAGTAACACCCTACTTGAACACTCTAAATGTGGCCCAAAAATTCAACCACATAAAATTGTGGGGGAGCTTGATGGCCAGGTTAATGAAATAACCAGGGTGAGTCAGCAGCCGGAGGGCTGAGCTGACTGCCAGGTGTGTGATATCTGAAAGGGCTTTATCAGGGTGCTTTAGGGAGAGGTGTTAGTACTCCTGTAGGAGGAAGCTGGGATGGCTATTGTTTTCACTGCTTCTACCTTTTCCACCTTTTTCTAGTGAAAGACTTCCTCTCTCTGCCTGTAGGTGAGTGATCCGGGAGAGGCCAGTCGCAGTCCCACCTCTCTGGCTGCAGGGATGGGTCCAGGGACAGACACAGGCCGGCAATCAGACTCCTTCCCAAGCTTGTTTTCTCTTCATGCATCTGTAAAGGCCTAAGTCTGCAACTCCGGCAGCCAAGGAAACTTGTGTAGAAATGCAGAGAGAAACAGAGATGGCCGTCTAAGAGAGAAAGTTCCAGTGCTGTTGTCCCTAAGGCCAGTTGTACCACTCATGTTCTTTCTTGCAAATTAGTATTTTCTCCCCTTATTGGCATAAAAAACTTGAGTTTCTGTTACTTGAAACCAAAAGACCATTGAAATATAGAGAAATGGCTCCAGGGGTCTGGAGTCTGCAGAAGCATTAGGGAGACAGTGGTACAAGTGACAAAATTCCATCTTCAGAGAGGTTACACATAAAAGAGATGTGTTGGCTCATGGAACCAGAATGTCCAGGAGAGGTTTTCATTTTATAATTTTTTTAAAGTTTATTTATTTCTGAGACAGAGGCAGAGCATGAGTAGGGAAGGGGCAGAGAGAGAGGGAGACGCAGAGTCCAAAGCAGGCTTCCACCAGACGTCGTCAGCACAGAGCCCAACACGGGGCTCGAACCCACAAGCCGTGAGATCATGACCTGAGCATAAGTTGGACACTTAACCAACAGAGCCACCCATGCCCCTGAGAGGCTCTCATTTTAGATACTCAAATGGTATCTTCAGGATCCCACTTTCTCTCCAAACTTCTCCACTTTCCTATCTTGCATTTTTTTAAAGTTTATTTGTTTATTTTGAAAGAGAGAGAGAGAGCATACATGCAAGCAGGGGAGGGGCAGAGAGAGAGGGAAAGAGAGAATCCCAAGCAGGCTCCATGCCATCAGGACGGAGCCCAATGTGGGGCTTGATTCCACCCCTCCCACCACAGAGAAATAATGACCTGAGCCAATATCAACAGCTGTAGGCTTAACCGACTGAGCCACCCAGGTGCCCCCTCAGTCTTGGTTTTATTCTCAGAGTGACTCTGTCTGCCTATGGCCAATATCCCCAGCCTCACAGCTGACTCCTCTCACAATGCAGGAAGAAGAAAATCTTCCTGCCCCAACCCCAGGTTACCTCCGAGTGAACCAATTGCTGCGTCTGGAGGAATGGGGACTCTAACTGGTCAGAGCTACTCTGTGCCTGACCTGGAGGCCCTGGAATAGGATGCACTGAGCCACTTGCTCACTGCACAGGCAGGGTCAATGCCACAGAACTGGGAGAGGATGGTCCCACACTTTGGTATACTGAAAGCTACAACTACATAGACATGGAGGGAATACCGCC
>NW_027530512.1:3944780-3965015 GCF_008692635.1 Crocuta crocuta | reverse complement strand
GCTATTCTCCCCCCATTTTATAGATGAAAACACCAAGTCAAGTATTGCTCAGGACAACACTGCGAATCAGTGGTAGAGTCAGGATTCCCACCAGGCAGTCCAGCTCCAGAACCTGTGCCCCCTCTCCCTGTGCCATACAAGATGTCATCCGGTGCTGTGATGCTGGGGTTCACTGTCGTCAGGGCCAAGGTCAAACTCATGCTATCAGGAGAATAAGCCCTTCCTCGTATGAGACCAGATGATGTTTCCACAAGAAAAATTAATGTTCAGTTAAAGTTCCTGTCGGAGAACCGTGCTGGCTTCTTAGGCAGACCAGGGGAAGATCAGCCGGGAAGAGCCTTGGGTCTGGCTTTTGTCTCTGATGATTCTTATTGGGACTCTTGCCATTTGGGATGAAACAAGTGTGTCCTCACTGTCACTGGTTGTTTAGCATCCCCAGACCCAAAGCACTAAATGCCAATGTGTGCTCAGTCATTGGGGCTGACCCAAAAGCCCCCTCCCCATTTCCTAGTCCTCTCGCCTTGCTTAAGAACCACGAGGACATCTTGCTGAAGGCTGAGGTGCTCCTCTGCAGGGCTTGGGGAGGGTCTGAGGGGATGGCACCTCCTTCAGTGGGGACGGATGGAGTTTCTGCTGTGAGGAGGAGGAGGAGGATGCTGGACTGGGGACCCGACGAAGAGGGTTGCCTGGAAGGGGCAAGATGGAGAAGGGAGAGACACTGAGGTCTGGGGAAAGGGGCCTTTGTGAACAATCCAGTTTGTGAAAGCTGTCCTTCATAAGCTAAAACAACCACTTCTGCTTTCCCACAGTGTGCTGCTATCTGAGGCTGTGGTCTGCTCTGGGCTTGACCTGGAGATAGTTGAATAAGCAGAACTCAAAAGAAAAGAAGGAAGGGACCATAGCTGCTTCCACACCATCTTGTAGTGTCTCCAATCAAGAAAGAATGAGCAAACCCCCTTCACCTCATTGATGCATCACGAGATGCATCTCAAGAGATCTATGGTCCAAATGTGGCACAGAAGACCCCTCCAACAGAGAGGGGTGTTGTAGATATAGCGGTAATACTCCGTCTCATCCACATAGTCACTGGCTGTTTCAAGTGTGACCTTCTCTCCACTAAAAAGAGGAAGGAAGATGGATAAACATGAACCAACCCCACAGATGGCACCTCCACATGGAGGAGTGGGTGGGGCTCTCATTGGGAAAATTGTGACTGTGAGTCATGATCTCTGGGTTGTTTCAAAAAATGGAACAGAAGGGGTACCTGACTGGCTCAGACGGAAGAGCATGCAACTCTTGGTTCCAGTCAGGGTTGTGAGTTCAAGCCCTGTGTTGGGTGTAGAGATTATGAAAAATGAATGAATTAACTTTAAAAAATAAATTATGTGATGTTTAACTCTTTAAAACAAATTGAATGGAAAGAGATAATGCAATGGAAGAGAATGACACAAAACATTTTAGGATGTTGCCCCATTTGGGTGGGCATTTAAATATTTTTTAGGGGCACCTAATAACATCTAATAACGTTTCGTAAACATTAAAACAAATTAACATTTTTTAATATTTATTCATTTTTCAGAGACAGAGCATGAATGGGGGAGGGGCAGAGAGAGAGGGAGACACAGAATCCGAAGCAGGCTCCAGGCTCTGAGCTATTGGCTCAGAGCTCAACACAGGGATCAAACTTCCAAACTGTGAGATCATGACCTGAGCTGAAGTCGGACGCTTAACTGCCTGAGTCACCCGGGTGTCCCTGGAGGGGGGGGAGGCATTTTAGAAGAAAAGTCACATAAAGCATTGAATTATATGCCTCTTTCAGGCTAATCTCAACACAGTTACCAGAATGATTCCATTAAAATATAGATCAGACCATGTCACTTCTCTGTTCAGAACCTTCCAATGGTTCCCCATTTCACTCAAAGTAAAAACCAGAGTCCTGCCAATGACATCAAAAGCTCTACAAATTTTGGCAATGATTACTTCTTTGACCTCATCTCCGTATACTGTCCCCCTCATTCACTCCTTCAGCCACATTCCTATCCCTGGAACATGGTGCTGCTGCTGCCTCAAGGCCTCGGCACCGGCTGCTGCCTGGAGTTTTCGGCCTTTACATGCCTGCATGGCTCTCTGCCCCACCTTTTAAAAACCTTTACTGAAACGTTGCCTTTTTAGCTTGGCTTCCCCTGACCACTCTTTCAAACTGCAAACACTTCTTCCCTGACCCCCAGCCCTTCTTATCCTTCTCACCTAACTTTACTTTTTCCGCAGAAGTTGCCACCAGAATGCAACATACTAGACATGTGTTTACTTACTCTGTGTAGACTCTTGCCACCCACAAGGATTGAAGCCCCGTTGCAGCAGGGATTTTTGCTCGACATGTTCATGAATGTATCCCTAGCACTAGAATGGTGCCAGTAGAAGCTTAATAAAAATTGTTGAATGAAATATTTCCCACAATTGGAATTCCTCTGGAGAATAGGGCTCTAGAGATCTAACTGAAATGCCTTCCAAAGCTTTCATGTTCACACTTGCTAGTCCTTCTGTCAGTGTGGATGCTGTTAACTCAACCCTTAGGCGGCCATAGCACCTGAGAATCTCGATGCTCTCTGCACAACCCTGTCTGTTCTCTGCTTCTCGGATTGGGTGGCACTGACCTAGTGAACTGGCTGTTGGAGCCCCCACACCATGCTCAGGGCACCCTGGAATGGCCTCTTCCAGCCTGGGCTCTCTGGCTCCCTGGGCTTCTTGTCCAAGCCTTGACCCAAGAGTCCGTGAAATGAAGCCACTCCCATCCCTGGGTGGGTTTCCTGAATGTCTGCTCCTGGGCCTCCTAGAATCTGTCTCTGTTTTGTTTTTTAACTTCAGCCAGAAGTTTGAAACCTGAGAGGGACAGACATGGATGAGAAGCAGGGCAGCCATTTGCACACTCCCAGACACAAGAGTTAAAGAATTTCTTCCAGGCTGGGAATGAGAATTGCCTTGTGTTAACTTAATGAAAATGACACAGTGGAGCTGTGTCTTAAGACAAAAAAATGACTCAGAAATTCTAAAAGTCGGAATTGATCAGCAGGTTGAGAATTCTTTAAAATTCTAATGAGCGTTTAGCATTTGTGCTGTTTTCTGGGCTTAAAGAAACACACACACACACAAAACAAAGAACAAGGAATGCCTTTAGGTAGGACAATGATGTCTAATGCATTTTTTCCTCGATATGTTCAGTTTCCATTTTATTCCAAGATCCTACTAAACTCAGGAGGTTGCCTTTGGCTTTTCAGCACTGCAGGGGATGATCTAAATCTAAATAATAATAAAAAGCCACTGCTTTTATTGGAATTTTATTTTATAAGTTGATGGAAACATTTCATATACACATTAGGTTTTGTAACCCAATCTTGGTACTTTCTGAGTCCCAGAGGGGCTGTTTTCACTACTTGGGAGTTTCCTGGAATGTGCATTACTCCTCCAAGGCAGAAGGAGAAAATGTTTTCAGTGAAGGCAGAATAGTGTTTTTATTTGAAAGAATTCATGTGAGTCAGGACACACACACACACACACACACACACACACACACACTTATACATTCTTTCCTTCTTACATAGGCTATATCATAAAATTATAGAGTTTTAGAATTGAAAGGACCTTAGAGATTATCTGTTCTCACACTGGCATGGTACATATGAGAACTCTGCTGTCCAGACAGATTAAGTACCTCATCCAAGGTCACTGGCATCTAGTGGAAGAGCCCAGACTACAATTCAGGTTCCCCGACTCAAGTCTAATTTTCTTTCTGCTACAGCACATTGACTTCCAAATAAGATAATGTATATGAAATCATTTTGAAAACTGAAATGCATTATGCAAGTATTGGGTAGGGAGAGGAATGGGGAGAGAGAGCATGATAATGAGCTTTCTTTTTTCAGAGACAAGCCTGATGTGCTCAGGTCTCTTTCCAAATGAAGTGACTATGTTATATGAATCACACATCATATTTCTAACTAGGTTCCTGAGTATGACCTCCAGTAAATGAGCGTTAAGGGATCAAACCAAAATACATTCTTCATTCAAATACAACATCTATATATGTCCCATGTTTTTTCCTTCCTTCTCACCCTCTCTGTCTACCTCCCTCTAGTGTTCACTTTTAGTTATTGCATGCATGCCAACAGGCTGCAGACACACATTACAAAATATTTCTGTATTATTAGTTATCTGGACTATTTTTTATATCAGCAGCTGTTATCAAGAGCAAATTAGAGTGTTTTTCATATCAACAGGAATAATTGGCTAGTATAAAGACTTGGATATTATTAAGAAAAGTCATTAAAAGAGTTTGTGAGGAGAATGAAAACATATTTAAAGTTTGGTGGTTAAATTGTTTTTAGTACACTTGAATCGCCTAAAAAGTCTGTATAAATAATTGAGACATTTTAATTACAAGGAAATATAAATGTTTTAAGGTAGAAGGCCAACTAAATGAACTAACCCATGACTCATCAAAAGAATTAATTACTCCTTTAAACTACTTGAAATACTGGCAGCTACTAAATATTATCACAAATGACTTGAGAGATTAAAATTTTACTTTGGCATTAATAGATCAATTAACTAAATAATATAACAATTATAAATAATTTTTCAGTAGTCTTATGTTAGCCTCTGTGATATGTGTATTTCCGCCCTCATCCATTATAATTTCTGTGTTCCCTTAAAAGCAGCATGTCCAACATTTCGATATTCTAGGCAGGTCCCTTGTTATAAAATATTGGCAAGAACAGCCAAAGCCATTGGAAGAAATTTCTTTGATTGTCTGGCCTAAAAGCTCTGGATCAAGTAAGACAAAGAGGTTGGTAAGAAAGTCTATAAATTCTGGACTCCGTCTCCTGACCTGAAAAAGTCTGTCCAAAAATCTGAGTGATATTTACAAATAAGAGACTTTCACCACAATCCCAGCTCTTGTCAGCCTGTGACAAATAGTTCAGTGTACACAGCGAGGAGACGTGGTTCTGTGTCCCTTATCCCTGCTGCCTGCCTTGATCTGCCAGCCCCGTCCTGTCATTCCACACCCCTCCTTGTCCAGAAGCACACATGCCACACCGCACACCTGTGCACACATGCGCACACAACCACTCACATGCATTCTGGAAGGCCAAAAGGCGGGGAGTCATCAAGGTGGGCGGTGGAACTGGGTCTTAGAGGAGGGGTGGGCGTGGGCTGTGGTCCTCCAGGCCGCCGGCTCTCTGTGCACCGCCCAGCAATAGACAGTGGTCTGGGGACACACTCTGATCATCTCTCTTGAAGAAAACTGTCAAATAACAGATGAAAATTAAACTGCAAATAAACGTTGTTAAGGTTTCAAAATATAAAGTAACACCCTACTTGAACACTCTAAATGTGGCCCAAAAATTCAACCACATAAAATTGTGGGGGAGCTTGATGGCCAGGTTAATGAAATAACCAGGGTGAGTCAGCAGCCGGAGGGCTGAGCTGACTGCCAGGTGTGTGATATCTGAAAGGGCTTTATCAGGGTGCTTTAGGGAGAGGTGTTAGTACTCCTGTAGGAGGAAGCTGGGATGGCTATTGTTTTCACTGCTTCTACCTTTTCCACCTTTTTCTAGTGAAAGACTTCCTCTCTCTGCCTGTAGGTGAGTGATCCGGGAGAGGCCAGTCGCAGTCCCACCTCTCTGGCTGCAGGGATGGGTCCAGGGACAGACACAGGCCGGCAATCAGACTCCTTCCCAAGCTTGTTTTCTCTTCATGCATCTGTAAAGGCCTAAGTCTGCAACTCCGGCAGCCAAGGAAACTTGTGTAGAAATGCAGAGAGAAACAGAGATGGCCGTCTAAGAGAGAAAGTTCCAGTGCTGTTGTCCCTAAGGCCAGTTGTACCACTCATGTTCTTTCTTGCAAATTAGTATTTTCTCCCCTTATTGGCATAAAAAACTTGAGTTTCTGTTACTTGAAACCAAAAGACCATTGAAATATAGAGAAATGGCTCCAGGGGTCTGGAGTCTGCAGAAGCATTAGGGAGACAGTGGTACAAGTGACAAAATTCCATCTTCAGAGAGGTTACACATAAAAGAGATGTGTTGGCTCATGGAACCAGAATGTCCAGGAGAGGTTTTCATTTTATAATTTTTTTAAAGTTTATTTATTTCTGAGACAGAGGCAGAGCATGAGTAGGGAAGGGGCAGAGAGAGAGGGAGACGCAGAGTCCAAAGCAGGCTTCCACCAGACGTCGTCAGCACAGAGCCCAACACGGGGCTCGAACCCACAAGCCGTGAGATCATGACCTGAGCATAAGTTGGACACTTAACCAACAGAGCCACCCATGCCCCTGAGAGGCTCTCATTTTAGATACTCAAATGGTATCTTCAGGATCCCACTTTCTCTCCAAACTTCTCCACTTTCCTATCTTGCATTTTTTTAAAGTTTATTTGTTTATTTTGAAAGAGAGAGAGAGAGAGAGCATACATGCAAGCAGGGGAGGGGCAGAGAGACAGGGAAAGAGAGAATCCCAAGCAGGCTCCATGCCATCAGGACGGAGCCCAATGTGGGGCTTGATTCCACCCCTCCCACCACAGAGAAATAATGACCTGAGCCAATATCAACAGCTGTAGGCTTAACCGACTGAGCCACCCAGGTGCCCCCTCAGTCTTGGTTTTATTCTCAGAGTGACTCTGTCTGCCTATGGCCAATATCCCCAGCCTCACAGCTGACTCCTCTCACAATGCAGGAAGAAGAAAATCTTCCTGCCCCAACCCCAGGTTACCTCCGAGTGAACCAATTGCTGCGTCTGGAGGAATGGGGACTCTAACTGGTCAGAGCTACTCTGTGCCTGACCTGGAGGCCCTGGAATAGGATGCACTGAGCCACTTGCTCACTGCACAGGCAGGGTCAATGCCACAGAACTGGGAGAGGATGGTCCCACACTTTGGTATACTGAAAGCTACAACTACACAGACATGGAGGGAATACCGCCAGAACAGACTGAGCCCAGAATACAAGAAACAGGAAATGCAGATTAGAAAGTAAGAAGTGGCAACACATGTGGCAGAGAAGTGACATTCAGCACCCAACCTGGTGGAGAAATCCTCTGGCTTCACCCAGGAAGGCTGGGTCCCAAGAACCTGCTGTCCATTCCTGAGGACCCCCAAGCAATGCACATGTCAGGTGGTGAGCAATCTCCTAGAAGGGAGTCGGTGTGGGCAGCTCGGTGTAGCAGTGCCCATGAGAGGCTGCCGGTGGAGGGAGGGGGGTGCACACAGCATCGGCCAGAGGTCCTGCACACACGAGGCTCAGGTGGAGGCATCCAGTGGAAGGACGAGTCCTCCACTTGTGGGTACTTTTCTCTCTCATCTGTTTCTCTCTCTTTTGTTTAATTGATAGCATTTCTCTCCCTCTGGCTTGACCAATGTGACTAGGGAGGAAAAGCTGAATTGGTTGTAGAAAGCAGACAATTTTGCTGGAGACTGGGGTCCTTTCCAAAAGACACAGTGGTGTGGTGGCTACAAGGTGTCACCCAGGATTTACTGCATATATGTGTCAAGTATAAAAAAATGGGCTATTAATGAATTCTGATGATCTCAGACTACATTGGGTAAGCCCCGAGCTGCTCAGCATAGAATATGCTAGGAGATTCTAGGACGTCGAATTACCGAAATCCCTCATCAGCCAGTGTTTTCCCTGGGATGCATCCGAAGTGCCCTGACATCTTTGGGGAGTGTGGGGTCTTTTTAGATTCACCCTCTCCTTTCTTCGGCACATAGTGTTTGAAAAAATGGGTTGGCAAGGAATTCCAGGCTGAGAATTGGGTCGAGGGGAAGGCGATGCCTGGCTTCAGAGAACAACTGTGGTTTGGGGGCAAAGTAGATAATCTCATCTCCTTCACATGAAGGGTTTGGCTCCTGGGGGAACTCAAAAGCAGAAAGGGATTCAGAGGCTTGTCAAGTTTACTGTGCAAGTTCTTGGCAGGGCCATAAATCCATCCTAGCTGAGAAAACTGTTTACTTACAGGACCAAACCAAGCAAGTCGGGCCTTAATAGACTAAAGCTGGTTGGCTGCTTCCATTTTTAAATTTGGTTCTGTCCACAAAATACTGATTTAAGGCACTTTTGATTTCCTGAACTCTTCTCAACCCTGAATGAGAAGGTGGTGTAACCTTGATTTTAAGCAGGAAAGGCAAAGGGATCAAGGGACCAGACAGTAAGGGTTTAGTTCTAGGCTCCAGAGCCCATCTTGGCGTGGACGCTGTTACTATGTATGCAAGTGGCTTAGGTGTTAGGGATGGAGATCTGCATTTAACCTGGCATCAGCTGGATGCCAGTGGGGTAGAAGGCATGGTTCTTGCCTTCTAGAATATATAGTCCACTAATAAATCGATTAACCCCATCAAAAATATCTAGAAATGTTCCTATTAGCTGGCATAATAAAAACTACAAATTAAACGCAGCCTAGACAGTCCAGCAAAAGCCTCTGGGTGGGAATAGGATGCTGGGTGCAAGAAAGAGAAGTGGTATTCATGTGGGCCAGATCTCTGGGGGGCACAGGAGGAGCTTGGCTTGGGTTTTAAAAATGGAAAGAGAAAAAACTGGCTAATTCATCACTCACAACAGCCACTGAGAGCCCTCGATGGCTGGGACTTGGCAGGAAGGATGAGGGGAAGTAATAAAGCAAGAATGTTTCCCCATCTTTTTAATTCAAAGGCCTCTCCAGCTACCGTCCCTCTCAGGTCCCCCCATGTGGGCAAGAGAGAGAGAGGAAAGAGGGAAGGCACCAGGGGCCAAGAAGATGGAGTCTGGTTTTCACTCACTGCACAAGACTGGGACGTGAGCTATCAGACCTAGGAGCTGGCCCTGTGTCACCGTGCCATAGGATGTGTTGATTGGTCTCAGGTCCCCACGGGTGGATGCAGTGGAATATCACAGCTCTTGATTTCCCTGCCACATTCAGGGATGATGACTGTCACACTGCCTTATTAGCTTGAATCTGCCTCTGAACTGCCATTTACCAGAGGTAAGAAGTCCAGGTTGGTTATGGATTAGCCTCTTCCCTCCCTCGGGATCTTGGGGGGGCTCTCAGAGGAAAACCAGACAGAACATGATCTCCTGGGGCAGGGCCTCTGGTCCCTGCACTTTTAGTCAGAGTTCCTCGGGTCACTGCTGAGAAACAGGCTATAGGAACAAAGTGGCCCACTGCTTCTGGACCAAGTGGAGCCTTGGCTGAGCCTCCCAAGCCAACTGCCATCCATCCCCTGGGCACCCACACAATGGCACTTCTTCAGAGGGAGAGACCCAGCCACCTCTGGGTGCCGTGTAGCAGTGAGGGGCCTGCCATCCCCTCCCTCCCTTTGGCCTTGAGGAAATCACCCATTGCTCTCTCTGGAATAGGCTGTTTCCCCTATTGTCACCTTTTCTTAATTGGCTTAGTCTTCCAAACCAAGTACTTCTATGGGGAGGGGAGGAAATGTGTGCCCACATGCACATGCTTGGCTGTCTCCTGGGAACTTACAGCCAGGGAAACTCCCCCCCAGAACTGGGGAGCCCAGCTGGCTGACACCAAGGCCCCTTGGGATGGGAGAGGTAAAAATGTCCCTCATTTTTGACTCCCACTGAAGCAAAACCAACAAAAATTAATCTGCCAGTAGGTTATTCTGCGCATACTTGTTTGCATTTGGGGCTTGGTAGAATTTCCTCTATCTGCATTTACGTAGTTATATAGGGACAGAGACTCTTGGGAGAGAAGAGATCAGAGCCCTGAGAGTGCCCTTCTTCTCACCCCTTAACCATCACACACACACACACACACACACACTGAAGTGCACACATAGAAAGCCACGTTTGGGCTGACTTCTACAAGGAAATGACCAGAGTCCCTTAGACGAGCTCTACTGAGGGAGGGGATGGTGTCTAACGGCTGGGCCTTGGGAATTGTGGGATGGTCTACGGTAAATTTAGAAAGGTGTCTAAAATACATGGTAAGTAGTACGTGGTGAGGGAAAGCCTCTTCCACATCTGATGGACTGAGCGTTCAGTTACTAGAGTGGGTCACAGGTAAAATGGCTGCAGATGTTTGTGTGTGGAAAAAGCTGTAGCCCGAGGGGCGTTCGTTCTTAAGTACTGTCTTTGCAACCTGGAGCGCAACAGGTGAGCCGTGTTCACTGTTGAACAACAGTGTTGTTCACTGCGTGAACAACAATGCTGAACTCTGTTCCTGTCTCCACAGACTGTGGCTCCATTTTTTGCTGGGTGGTGGTGGTGTCTGAGTCATTGAGGAGGAACTGGCAGGGACAGTACTGGGGCGTGCGGCCTCAAGGGACCCCTCCGGGGTTTTGGCTCGCCAGCAGGCTGCAGTAAGGTGAGGAACCTTCAGAAACCAGGCAAAGACCGGGGCCCTCGCCAGGAAGTTGTGTGGAGGTTGGAGCTGCAGGGCTTGGGGAGCTCATACTGTTGCCTATTTGCAATGGTTGCCACCAAACACCAAGTGCATGTGGTGCATCTCATTCTTGGTGGCACCGAGTCACCAGCAAGTCCTCACTTCCTGAATGAGGCACCATGCAACTGTAGCATGTTCTAATAGATCCTGACAATGGTATCTCTGGAGGATTTCCTTCTAAATTATAGGCTGTCATCTGAGGTATGGGGCACATTTGGTGTTGGGTTTAGCAGGTGATCCAAATTATGTGTTAACCGAGCCCTTGGGGAAAACGAAAATAGACCCAAATAAAAAACATGGAGGAAAATCTTCCCGGCATGAAACTGCCAAGCATTAACTGCTCACCAATGGCTTTCTTCTTCAGGTTGTTAAGTTGGTTGCAATAATTTATTTAAAATATAAGATAAACTTCTCTCCTGATCTGTATCGCCTGTGTCTGTGTTTGCTATTGTCCTCACCGCCATTATGGCTGTCAATCATGGCAAAGAGCAGAGATGTAAGTAACCTTTTAGGGCACTTCTGATCGGTCCCTAGAGGACAACTGCTCTTTCCAGTGTGTTCTCCTGGGCTTTGCTACGACTAGTTTTAAAAGGATCCAGAAATGAAGTCTTGTCACTTCCTCTGGGAAAGACTATTTTAAAGTTAGATCTTATCACAGAGACAAGTTTCCCCTTGTTATTCTTTCCCAACTTTCTGTGCTAAATGTCATCCTCGCAATCATTAATCACAATGAATAGGAAGTTATAATTAATAGAGGCCCAAACCATTCAAGTGGAGGATTACTCTTTTGAATTCTTGTATTTTTCTTGGAAGATGTCCTTGAGTTAATTATTTAGTATTTGCAATTTTTTTTTTTTTGCCACAATCTTGTTTCCAAAAGGAACAAATTGATCAGAGTAATGTGGGGGGTGAAGGGATTATGTATAATATATGCAGGAGACAGATGTTAAAAATAAAAACAAGGCCCTGGGGGCTGCTCCCCCTGCTGGCTTTCGGAAAGGAAAAAGCAAAGCTGCTTGACTCAGAGCTACACAGACCCTAAGGATGCTCTAAGGGTACCAGTGAAATACAAAAACCAAGAGCGATGTGCCCACTGGCAGACTCCCTTAGATGCCGGTTGTGAGAGCAGCACTGGGGTAGGTGTAGCGTGGGGGTTGGGGGAAGAGGAAGTTTTCAAGACTTGTGGGAGGGTTTGGTGGCTGTAGGCGCCCTGGGCCTGCCATTGTGTGCAGCGAGCAGACAGGTCTTTTCGATGGAGGCATCCTGCTCTCCTGGGATCACCAGCCTACCTCACATTGGGAACGTGGGACATTTAAGTCCTAAACTGGAACACAGAGGCAACCATTAGACAAGGAGACACAGAAAGCGCAAATTAAAAAACACACAGCTGAAGTCTCTGGTTCTGGGGCCGAGAGGGAGGGGCAGAGCACGTGCAAGTCTCTGGAGGGCCCTCCCACAGCCTCTCTGCTCCCTAACTTGCTGGCACCACCTTTTTGCCTTGGCTTCTTTCCTGGGGCAAGCGCTAGCATCATGTTCCCAGGTACAATTCATATCGACGTCCTATGTTCCCTTGCTGGCCTCATTGGTGCCGCTTGTTTTTGAAAAGGACATCATCGTGTACTTATTCTCCAGTATCAGCAACTTCTGGGACTACTAAGCCCCAGGGAAGAGTCCTGATGCTACCAGGCTCCGTGCAGTTGGCAGCATCTCTGGAGTTGGGTTACATGCCTGGCCCGCATTCCCGGTGACCTGACTTGGCCCTGCTGGCCTTGGGAAAGCCCTGTATCATGATGGAATCCCGTGATGGGGTGGCGTGACTGGAATCCTGAATGATGCAAGAGTGGGGATGGAGCCGTGTGCTTACATCCAAGTCTTAGGGAGAGACTACAATTCTTTGGTTCAGTCACTCTTTCACTCACTCACTCATCAGTCATTGCCGTAATTAGAGAGTTATTCTAATAATGGCAATAGTGAGTCCATGCAGCTTTAAAAAAGTGTTTCCAGCACCAAGCCCTGGAGGTAGATTGTTGGCAAAGATGACCAGTTCTTCCCCTCCCTATATCCACTTTTAAAAATGTGGTTTTGCAGCTTTCTCCTTGAAAAGAAGGAATCTAGTTCTCCTGCCGTGGAATCTGGGCTCATCCTGAGGGACCCTGTACTCCTAGAACCTGGCAAGAGTAATGGCATGTCAGTTCAGAGCCCGGGCCTCAGGAAGCCTTGAATACTTCTCTCTCTCTCTCTGTCTTTCTCTCTCTCAGAACCTTGTCACCTAGAGGATAAGCCCAGGATGGTGACATTCTCTGTCAGAATAGAGGCCACATAAGATGGTCAACTGTCCCAGTCTGAGGACAGCATAGGTCACCTTACACCTATTGATCCCCAGACATGTGTGAGAGCCCAGCCAAGACAAGGACAGTTGTCCACTCCTCCTTCAGCTGGCTGACAGTGTGTGAGCAGGCCCAGCCGACGCTACAGACTTCAGTCAATCCATAGGCTGGTAACCAGCACTCAATGCCACCAGGTTTCAGGATGTTTTGTTACACAGCAGTAGCTAATACTCACACACACACACACACACACACACACACACACACGGAAGCTGGTTCCAAATGGCGTAGACTTTGAGAAGGGGTGGAGCATTGTGATAACAACCAGCACACCCTCATCGTACCATCCAGTGCTTCTTCTGGCCTGGCATCCATCAGAAATACCTTTAGTCCTGTTGGTAGCCTCTACCCTGGAACCGCTTGCTGCCCACCTCTGGCGTCTGTAGATTGTTCACATAGCACAGAGTGAGGGCCTGGCAGCCACCTGTGGGAGGATTTGCAAGCCCTGGTGAAGGGGAGCTCGGGTTCCCAGTGCTTCGGGACCACTGAGGGCCTGCCAAAAAGACTTGGAGTTGCAGGCGGGGTGGCTCTTACCTTTACAGGAGTTCCTTGCCCTCAGGAGTGGTGAAGGGGCTCAGGAAAGCACCACAGGGCAAGGCTTGTCATGTCCCTGCCAGAGGGGGGCGCTCTCGTTCCTACTCCTGCAGCTGGGATTGTGGCCCTACTGGCCTAGGCAGAACAGAAGCAAGACCCTACACTTTGGGGTACCAGGTGGACCACAAGCTTACTGCTTTCTCAGAACTTGGCCTTAGAGTCATAAACTGGCCTTTTATAATGATGATAGTGCTGGGACGCCTGGCTGGCTCATTTGGTAGAGCATGTGACTCTTGGTCTCAAGGTTGTGAGTTTGAGCCCTGTTTGGGGGTAGAGTTCACCGGAAAAAAAAAATGATGATAGTATGTGTATTATTTCATTTGTATTTTTCTCACCAGTGTGAGTTAAGTAACTTTGTTCCCATTTTGAGGAGAAAACCAAGGTAAAGTCAAGTTGACTGACAGCCTGAGGCCATGCTTCTAAAGGATAGAGCTGAGATTGAACCCAGGTTGCCTGGTTAGAAGGGCCCAGCTATCATTCACTGTGTTACATCAGCTTAGACAACAGAGGGACAGAGACTGCCTTCAAAGGGCCACTGTGAACCCTATCCGGACAGAGGAGGTGGGAGCTTAGAGTTGTATCAAGTGGTTTAAGTCAGTGTCACCTCAAAATGAGAAGAGATGGAGCCCAGGACCCCTCAGTTGTCCAGGATAGGGGTTGGAAGCATGGGCTTGCTGATCAATGTGCTCCTTCAGCGCTCACAATACCGCTCATGCCTCCATGCTCTCAAATCATGTTGCAACTCCACTGGTGGCTTTCTTGCCTCCTCTGTGAGACCCCTTTGAGCCTCTTGAGATGAGGGCTCATGGCATATTTTTTGCTCCCAGTGAGGAGGACTTAGTGACTGTAGAGTCACCACAGGTCTGGATCAGAGTGGGGCATGGCAGAGCAGGGGGGCATATCAGCCAAGATAGGCCTGGTTTTGCCTAAAGTGGCACCTGAGGCTAACTGGCCAAATACTCACCATTATTAAGGGTAATGCAAAGTCTCAAAGAAGAAGGCGATCATTCTCAAGGATTTCAGAGTAAGGGGAGGCCACTTCTGGTGGTGGTAGAGAGAGAAGGCCATGGAGGGGTAGAACATTGATCTGGGCTTCCGAGAGAGGGGGCAATGCCATCCTTTATCTCTCACAGACTTGTCATCACCGCTTTCACGGGGAGGATTGTTGATGAGAGTGTCAGGGAGACAAGCTGCTGGTCCAGTTCTTCTCTCTCTTGAGGCAAAGAAATTCTGGCAAATCTCAAAATGAAGTCTTGCCATGTAGCTGTGAATGCCAAGAAACCAAGGCATTCTAGCTATTTCTGCTGTTCATGGTGGGTCAGTTAGGGAAGGTTCCTCTGTGTGCTAAAGCAGTGGGATGGGCCACTTGGGGCCATCCTTCAAGGCTTGCAGAGCTGTCATGGGGCATCCCCAAAGCTAGGTCTGGACTCAAATATATAGCAGGGAATCCCTCCATGTGGTTCTCAGATCACCTTTGCTAGGTTCCCATGGAGGGCTTATTAGACATGAAAATTCCTGGCTTCCTACAGCCTCAGAAGAGGGGGGTGGTGCTGAACCTGGAAATCTACTTGTTTAACAGTGTCTCCTGGCGATGCTTCTTAGCACACTGAATTGGTGAGGAGGAGGAGGAGAAGGAGACTTGACCTAGCCCTGCCAGGCCAGCAGGCAGCCTCATGCACAAGCTCTAAGGCCAGGTAGGCAAGCACATTGTTCTCTCAGTCTTTACAATGAGCTCATTCTCCACACATTCCCTCCTCTATACTATTGGCTCTCAAACGTATCTGCACATCACCGTTGCCTGGAAAGATTTTTCTAAACTATGCATTTCAAGTCCTCATCCTAGATCAACTAAAATAGCATCTCATAGGATGAAGCCCAGGAATGTCCTCATATTTTTAGAAGAAAAATCTCCCTGGTAGACTTTGATACTCAGTCAGGTGAGGGGACCATTGGGCTCTACCCAGTCTGGCTCATATGTAGGTGACCCATTCTTAAATCAGTGCTCAAAGATCAAAATCCACCACCATCCTTGTAGTGTATTTACTCAGGGTATGTATGTTTTTCCTTTTAATTTGGGGGCGCTATGAGTCAACTAATTTTTGATTCTTTGAAAACCAGAGAGAGAACAATGAATGTGAACTCGTAGGAGGCAAACTGAAACAACACGCCATCTGTGATAAAATCAGCATAAATTCCCCAAATGGCATCACGCTGCCAAGACAATTCTCCAAGGCTTCTCTGTCTGCCTCAGTAGAGCATGAGCCCTGGAGAGGTTCAATTATCCTCCACACATGTGCTCTTGGGGAGCCTGGCAAGAGGAGGGACTCAAATGTTCAATAATAAAGTTTCCTGGGTTTTAGAACAAAGGAAAGGGCAGGTAAGTCAGAACTCAGCTTGTATTTCTGTTATAGCTTTGATTACCAGTAGTTAGCTAATAATTCAATTGTAATACTTGCATTATTCACTTAATTAGAAAATTACTGATGGATAAGGTCATTATTAGGGACACATATCACATTTGAATATCCATTCATTCATTCAACAAATCTTTGTCTACCACGTGCAAAATTCTGGACAAGGCACATGGCTTCCGTTGTCCAGGTGTTTATGGAAAGGAGGGTGTGATATTATAGAGAGACTACAAATTAAGATGTTTAAGGGAGATGCTGTTCAGCTCGGGGAAAATAAGCACCTTTTTTAGGGAGGAGATGGAATTTGCACAGGGCCTTGAGTAATAGGTGTGCATGAATAAAGCACAGAAGTAGGTGGGTATGTTAAGAGGTGTTGGACACAGAGTGGTGTTGTTTCTTTAGTAAGAAACTGGAAAGCTCTAATGTTAACAAGATGATGATGGTGTGTCAAATGATGGCAGGCCTGGAGGTGGGGTGGCCCATAGGAGGCATGGGAGTACCATTGCCCTCTTTTAAAGATTGGCAAAGACATGACCAACTCTGATCCTGGGACTCTCTTCCATTAACCCTCATACAGCCTTGGAGTCCTTTTCCACACTGTATTCCTCATACATCAACCAATTGGAGTTGGGAAAACTCATTCCATGTCCCGCTTTGCCCTTTTGAAGACCAAGCAGTTGGCATTTTATTCTGGACAATGACTGAAGGACAGTCTCCCCCACCCTGTCACCTCTGCTGAGTGGGTGATATCATCGAGGATGATCTTTTGGATGATCCATCTGAAGCAGAGCCTGGAAAGGACTGGGATGGGACCAGGTGTGGAGTCTCGGAGACCAGGTAGGAGGCTGTTACTCAGGAAGAAGAGATTATAGCCACAACGAGGGACATGGCAGTGATAAAGGGAACACACAGGGGAAGGCAGAAGCAAGACACCTTTTCAGGGTAGAATTGGAAAATTCGGAGGCTTGTGGGATGTTGCAGACCAGGACAGGGAGAGATCTAAGCACTCAGCTTCAGAGCTGGGAGGAGAGCTCCGGCCAAGCAAGGTTGCTCAGAAAGGAGAAGTAGGTTTCAGAGGGGCGGGGGGTGCATTTAGCTCTGCATGGAATGTGAGAAACTGGCACCACATTCATGGGGAGATGCTCAGGAGAAGTGTGGACATGTGGAATCAGGGTCAGGAAAACAGATGAGCTGGAAACATGTACTTGGGAGTTGTATCTGAGGGGGTGGTTGAAGGTATAGGAATAGATGAAAGCATCAGGGGAAAGAACGGACCGGAAAAGGGGGAGGGGAGAGCTGGGGAGAAGGTGGGAGACAACAGAAACCTGTACACCGAAGCTATTACAGAACAAGCTGCCTGTATTTATCCTCCAAAGTCTGGTTGTTTCCGACCTATTGGAAAATATCCACTTTCATGTACTAAAAGCCTCTGGTAAATATAGCACCCCACATCATCCCCCCCATCAATCAGGTTCAGGAAAAGCCTAAAACCCAAACACTATAGCTGATAGATGTCAGTGGCTTTTTCTTGTGGAAACTTGGGTTTTTGGTGCTATGCAGACACTCAGGCAGTAAGCATATAGGGAGGGGTGTTAAGGGAGCGCCTGTTGTATTCAGGAGCCCAGTGATTTTTGCCTTAAAACACCCCCTAGCGGGCCCGTAGTCCAGGAAGGTTGCCCAGGGTCAGCCCAGCCCAGCTGTCAGGGCCACGGCCTCTGCCACCCCCAAGCAATCTGCTCACTGCCAGTCTCTGTGGGACAGCCCAGTGGCTTTGTGGGCCTGGAGGAAAGCGGCCAGGACAGGACTCTGGCACAAGGGCTTGCTGACCCCTTCCCAGAGAATCCTCTTTGGCCTGAGGACTGAAATGGGGGCCCCAACAGGCCTGCGCTGAAAGCTGGGGCTCCCAGAACCATAGATACAGAATGCTGTGGACCCTGCTTGAACTTGCTCAGGGACCCCTTAATCCTCACCCAGTATTTAACCAGTTTAAGTGCTTCGATGGACCCCAAAGCAGGCTGCTGGAGCTGATAGGTGAGAAATTCTGCAGAGATGTATGGTGGGAAAAAACTCTTTAATAAGCGAGGTGACACTGTAAATTCACCAAGGTAAACCCTCATTTCGATTGCCTGAATTTTCTTTAATGTTTATCTTCTTGGTGGTCTTTTTCATACCCCTCACCATCCAGACTCTTGTCCTTTGTCCTGTGGGAAGTTTCCCAGCAGGAAATCCTGCCCCCTGGCTCCAGGCCACCCAAAGCTCTCCCATCCCTGCCTGTTCCTTCTTCCTTCTCCAGCTCCTGTCTCCAGGGCACGCCTGGCCTTCCTCATGGCCGCCATCTCCTTGGCTGCCCACCATCTCCCTTGTGGCCAGGTGGGACTTTTCTGCCAGCAGTGGTTTGAGTCACCTTTTTCACCAGATGACACTGCTGCCCTCCTGTGGAGGGTCACAGCTGCTTTCTTGCCAGAGGTGTTAACCACACTTGTTTTGGCTGGTGAAGGCATTGCCTTTGTCTTTTAAATAACCATAGACTTTGTTTGCCCTTCTTTCTGAGAGACCCATCTCCTTCACTCCTCCCAGACATCAACCTAAAACAGTAATAGTGATCCTCATTTTCCTGATAGTAGTAATAGTAAGAAGGAAGATCCCACCCAAGCAGAACTCATTTAATCCTTGCAATGATCCTATAAAGTTCAGGAAAACACTATTATTATCCTCGTTTCACAGATGGGGAAACTGAGGCTCAGAGAGGTTAAATAACGTGCTCAAGGCCCACATGAAGCCCTGAAAGCCTGAAACATGGTAAGCTCTAGATAAGCACTGGCTGCCATATTATTTCTGTTACTAATTCANTCATTTAATCCTTGCAATGATCCTATAAAGTTCAGGAAAACACTATTATTATCCTCGTTTCACAGATGGGGAAACTGAGGCTCAGAGAGGTTAAATAACGTGCTCAAGGCCCACGTGAAGCCCTGAAAGCCTGAAACATGGTAAGCTCAGATAAGCACTGGCTGCCATATTATTTCTGTTACTAATTCGTGTCTGCCTCCAACTGGCTGTGACCTGAGGAAACACACCTCATCTTTCTAAGTCTTGGTTTCCTCATCTGTAAAATACAAATCATCTATAAGCTCCTTTCCAAATGTAATCTTCATGCTCTTTGTTCACCTCATTCTTGCTTTTCCACAGAATGAGTCCTTCTTTCCTAGGGAGTCTATCTCTTCAGCTTTTCCTGGATTTTGCAGAGAAATAATTGCTTGACTGCTCTGGAAGCTTCCAGAAAAGAAAACAACTTAGAACAATGCTCAAGAGGGCTTTGGAGTCACAGCCACCCCAGTTGTCTCCAAGAGCCGTTATTAAACCAGTGTCATGAATACTAAATCAGTGTTTTCCAGTCAATTCCCTGTGGGAGAGGTGAAGGAAGGGGTCTGAGAGGCCAGGGCAGCCCTCGCTGACACTTTCTCTCCAGTTAGATCTTCTGTCCCCACTGCATTAAGCAGCGAGACTCCACCACCCTGGGATTTGGCCACAACAGAGATTAGAATCAGGGACTCCCCCCTGGCCATCAAAGGGTTTCCTTCTCTTGGAAGAACCACAGTGACATGGGGTACATTGGTTTTGCTTCCTGATCTGTTGCCATTTATAGGTGATTGAAGTTTGAGCTCCTAGCCCCTCAGAGAGATAGGCAAGCCCACAGGCTGGTGTTGTGGGCTTAAGACACCGTGCAGGCAGGATGTCCTCTGATCCCATCTTGTAGAGACTAATAGAATGACATCACAGGGGCTCTGGAGTCTCTGGTCAGAGTGCTGAGAGAACAATAAGAGGGGAAAACTGCCTTTGAGTCCTGCAAAGCACAGGGCAGTGTCCTTGCCAAACCAACACAGTGGACGCCTGCTGGGTATTAATAGCAACAGCTAACGTTTATGGAGTACTTACAATGTGCCAGCTGCTGTGCTAAGCACCATTTAATCCTTACAATGACCCTCTGAAGTAGGTCTTATTATTATTATCACCGCCAACACTTTGTAGATGAGGACACAGACTAAGAGAGGCTGAACCACTTGCCCCAGTCACACAGCAGTTCGAGGCTCCGATACCAGAGCCCATGCCCTTATCCGCTGCCCTCTACTGCCTTCCTGTGGGGTCCTTGGTGCTAAAGACGCCCAGTGCAGATGAGGGGACCCAATGACAGCCCCTGTGAGGCTGCTTTAGTCCTACCTTCGGGCTGGGTCTTGGTGCTGTGGATTAAATGTCTGCTATCAGTTATTTAGGGGGATTGAGCCTGAGGGAAAGAATTTCTACTGATCTCAAAGAGGACTCAGGACACATGCAGATGCTAGTGTGCAGGGTGACCCATACCAGCCATCTAAGCAATAATCCTTCCTGTAGGATGGACTGCCCAGGAGACACATCC